>NC_036869.1:10791132-10806709 GCF_002910315.2 Salvelinus sp. IW2-2015
CAAGTCTATTATGGGCCACCACGACAACAGCGCCTTCCAATTCTAGAATTTGATAGTGGACAGAGAACATATCCCTTCTTTATGAACCACATCAAAAGCTCTGAAGTCAGAGGCAGATATTTAAAAGTGATTCTGGCAATTGCATGTGCAGGTTTTTCCGCTAAAATAGCATACCATCATCCCATACATACCCTTTCAATAGGTTCCAATCTCATACTGATCCTCAGTCAGACCCTCTTTCTCTGTGGTAACTCAAGGTCTCCAATGGGCTCAGTGAGGAATCAACTCAGGGTCTGGGGTGGCTCCAGCTCTGAGAACAGACTATTTAGCACAGAGCCCACATGCATTATCATCATGCAAAACAGTAACGTACTGTCATTACTCTTTGGGCGATTAGTTCTTTCCGCCTGATGAAGCCATCATATGTTGCAGAGCTAACGAGACCGTGCTTGTTGTTGGGTCCGAGGGTCGGACCCAAGGGAGAAACCGCATTTTGGGATTGGCAAAATAAGGTCCTGGAACTAAATGTAACAGATTAACAGTCGTGTTGGCAGAATTGCTAGCCTTAGGGATAGGAAAAGACAAGGTGTCCGAAGTGGCACCCGATAACCTACAGAGTGCACTATTTTGACAAGTGCATCATGGTCTGGGCAATAGTCTAGACATCCTGGTTGCCTCCCACACATTATATAAACTGGCTTTACACTTCTGTACGTACTAGAATGCGAGTTAAGCAGACTTAGTTGATCTATGCCAATGTCACTACCTTATCGCTTGAATACATACAAAATAGCTAGCAAGATGAAGATCAGTTATTTTTAATGAGTGCATTATGCCAGTGGCCAGTTTGCCTCAACTACCTAACCTAAAACCACTGCAAAGGTATTCCCTACAAAATTTGGTTTCAAACATGACGTTCTGCTATATCTACTCGTGATCTGTTGGGAAGTTGCCAAACGAGTCAGTCATTGAAACCAGACCCAAGTCACTGCTGTTGCCTGGGGTTGGGTTATCAGAACTACCTGATCAAGGTAGTGCATACATAAGGAATAAGATTATGCCATGTCATCAATTATACCTCTCTTGAAGTCGATGCTACTCAACACGACTGCCAGGCGATACGGGCTTCCTGTCCCCTGTTGAGGCAGGGAAGCCAGGTTTATCGATATCTCCACTCATCCGTGGAGATACAGGTGTACTCTCTCCTGTTACTTGGGAGGAACATCACAGGGCCCAAAGTAGTTATCCTGGTCCCATACTAAAGGACAACACATTATTTAAAACATGCAACACACATTGCAGTCAAGACACTCAATTCGTCTTCCCTCAATTTCCATCTCAAACCATATTGGAAAAGGTCCCGCCCCTGCAATGTGTTTTGAGAAGGTGTTGATGAATAGAGGGATTAAGATGTCAAATACACCTTTCTTGGCCTTCATCCCAATACTCCAATTGTCACCAGAGGCTGGGGCTTTCTTGCGGGAGACATGAGGTTCAAGTTGGCTACCACCTAGTCTTGGACTGAGGGGACGTTGTGCTGGAGCTTGATCAACCCCCTTCTGTCTACTCAGGCTTTGTACAACGCCCACATAGTAATCATTCTCATCAGCAGACCTCCATCTGAAATGTATGAAAGAACTACTCATGGACCAAGACACAAACACTTTAAAAATATATGGTTATTCCAATGATAGGTACAGCAGCTAAGGAATTGTGACTTATCCCACTGCCATCAATGAAGGAGCATGCCTTGTTCTAGGCTCTGCATGGTTCATGACAGGGACTGCCATAAGGTGGCAGGTGATGTACAGCCGTAAAACAGGATAAGCAAAACAAAGATGCAGAATCACAGTAGCCTACATAATGTCTGTAAATGTTACTGTAGAACCATTTACTACAGTACCCATAATGGCCTCTACACATCTGTTCTTTTTAAAATACCGCCCTCACCTCTGCCCTGTCCTCCTGGTAGAACCTAAAGGCATCAAATGTGGACCCGAGCTTGTTGTCCTGGGTTCTACGCATGAAACCAGAGCGGAACAGGCCAGCTGGAAATCCGCAAGCACCTGGAGGGAGATAATATTAAAAATACATATTCGGGCATTGTCCTTAGTAACCAATTAAGTCTCAAAGAAGCCAACCAGCACCAGTTGACTACTTTAAAAATGGTGAAGCCCTCAAATGGCATATTCTATCGTTCTCTTACAGGCCAGCCGGAGAATAGTCGTTCTAAGCCATTTTCCCCCCCTGCTTACATTCACTTCCAATGAAGACATATCTGGGGACAGAGTTGCTATCAGGTCCAGTGTGGCACGCAGCTGCTAACAAAACCCTGAAGCCTGGTGTGGTGAGCAACCCTGACAGACGCCTCAATGTTGATGGGATCACCCAGGAAGTAGACTCCAGAACACCGCTCATAGAGCCAGTCACCTGGAAAGGAAATGGCAGTAAAGACAGGATATCCAATAATGAACTAATGGAGCCTAACAATACTCCTTATAGTCCAAGGACCATCTGTTTAGATTGAATTGGCCCTGGCAGCTAAACATTATTGCAGTGTAGTTCAAGAAACAAAGCCTCTTTCATATCACTTCACAAGCGCAACACTTACTCTACCCCATTTTAGTTGTACGCGACACTATTTCAGTGACAACACGTTTGTGGCGTCAATCTTCCGTTTTTTCAAACACTTGGGTAGACACAGATACTAATTAGCACAGGTACGCCTCTGTCTTCTGTATGTAACAACACTGTCACATGAACCATGTCCGTGTGGAACCCTATAAAACATTGTAGTAATTTATCTTTTTACAAAATGTATCGCTGTATTGTTTTCCAAGATGGCTTAGCAGTTCAGACGTCATTTCTGTTTCGTATTGTCGTGTCCTGTATATATATATATATTTACACCTTTCTTCGCATATTCTTTATATATTTTATTATCCAAGAACTCAACTAACAAAAGCTTTCCTCCAAAAGCTTTCCTGCACCCGCTTCACATTACAAAAAAGTATTATTTACCTCAAATCTGAAAATCCACCGTGGAAGCTAGCCAGGGCTAATTCAGGAAGCTAGCAGAAAGCTAACCAGAAGCTATCCGATAGCTGCCAGAAGCTATCTGTAGCTGCCCAGAAATTAGCCGGTTTGCTGGCTAGCGTTGGTGTTTCAGCTGCCCACGTTTGTGTCATCAGCTATTCCTTTAGCTCGATAATTCTACCGGCACTTTTGTGGCAACGCGACTCGGACCGGAGCATTCCGGGACTTTTTTTTCTCTCAGTTTCCCCGGATTTCAGCCGCAGGCTCTGGACATTTTGCACCTTGATTTCGCAGCTAGCTAGCTGCACACCGTGTGACTATTGGCTTACGTCGATCCCGAGCAAACTCAAATCACTCTGGAGCTAACCAGTGAGGAGTTCCATCAGCCATTCCTGGGCTACAGTCACCTATCCGGACCCGTTTTTTTTTGTCTCCAAGCAGCAGCACACTCCAACTCACCGAGGTTGATGCCGGTCCTGATGTCCCAGCACACAAGGAGGATGACCCTACAACAAAGTGACATAAGCACCACATCTGCTCCTGGCGAACTCAACCAGTGAAGGGACTACCACAACAGACGATATCTCAAGAGATGCCTATTCTCTTTGAAAAATAAATGATTTAATGCTACTTCGACTGACTTTCTGTCTTCACCATTATGCACTACATGCTAGAGTAATCTGAAATATTGCCTTCATTTGTTAAAAAAGTGAGTGCCTGTTGCTGCCAACTGACATTTCCTAGCTTAGTCTTTGGTCTGTATTGGTGTTTGCGTAGCTAGACATTTATTTATATGGCTGCATGTAGACCGGCAGCACAATTCTGATCATTTCTCCACTAATTGGTCTAGACCAATCGCAACATATTATTTTTCAGATCGGGTTGGTCAAAAGGCCAATGAGTGAAAAAATGATCATAATTGGGGCTGCCTGTCTAAACGCAGCCAATGGCCRTKGGGTTCTAGGCCCATATTCCCAAAGCATCGGAGTATAGAACAGCTTATCAATGYATCGGTTTTGCCTTTTAGATCAGTGCACTTGAGCCTTGTTCACGCTGCAAGGRCTAATGCTCACATCTGTCTTAAAAAAAAGAAGATTCACGTCTTTAACCAGGTAGGTTTGTTGAGAACAAGTTCTTATGGCCAAGATAGCAAAGCAGTGCGACACAAACAGGGTTACACATGGACTAATCAAACAGTACACAATTAAAAAAAGTCTATATACAGTGTGCAAATGAGGTGAGATAAGGCAATAAAAGGCCATAGTGGCAAAATAATAACAATTTAGGAATATATGTGCAGAAGATGAATGTGCAAGTAGAGATACAAGGGTGCAAAGGAGCTAAGAAAAAAATAACAATGGGGATGTGGTATTTACAGATGAGCCATGTGCAGTGAGCTGACAGCTGGTGCTTAACCTCTACTTCATCACCCTCCCGGATCCGGGGTCCTCATCAAAAAAGCTGACTAGCCTAGCTAACGGGACAGGGATATAAGTTTCATGAAATCACAAGTCCAATCAGCAAATGAAAGAAACATCTTGTGAATAAAGCCATTTCCGATAAAAAAAAAAAAAAAGTTTCACAGCGAAAACACATGTATTTCTATTAGCTAACCACAATAGCCAAACACAACTGCATATTTTCACCATGTTTCCACCGCATAGGTAGCTTTCACAAAACCGACAAAATAGATAAAATTAGTCACTAACCAAGAATCAACTTCATCAGATGACAGTCTTTTAACATGTTATACAATACATTTATGTTTTGTTCAAAAATGTGCATATTTCAGGTATAAATCATAGTTTTACATTGCAGCCACCATCAAAAATGGCACCAAAGCAGCCAGAATAATTAGAGAGCAACGTGAAATACATAAATACTCAAAACATTTATGAAAAATACACGGTGTACAGCAAATGAAAGATAAACATCTTGTGAATCCAGCCAATATTAACYATTTTTTWWAAGTGTTTTACAGCGAAAACACAATATAGAATTATATTAGCTTACCACAATAGCCAAACGCATTTATTCACCGCAAAGGTAGCTTTCGCAAAAACCAGCAAAAGATATAAAATTAATCACTAACCTTGAACGAATTCATCAGGTGACAGTCTTATAACATGTTAGACAATACAATTATGTTTTGTTCGAAAATTTGCATATTTGTAGCTACAAATCCTGGTTATACATTGTGAATACGTAGCATCGATTCACCAGAATCTACGGAGATATTTTGGACACTCACCTAATCTGACCAAAGAACTCATCAACTTTACATAAAAATACTTGTATGGCAAATGAAAGATACACTGGTTCTTAATGCAGCCGCTGTTAGATTTTTWAAAATAACTTTACCATAACATACAGCTTGCGTTATTGTGAGACAGTGCTCACCAAAACGGCGGAGAATAGGAGTCAACATTTTACACAGAAATACGAAATAACATAAATGTTTTCTTACTTTTGCTGAGCTTCCATCAGAATGTTGTAGGAGTCCTTGGTCCAGAATAAATCGTTGTTTGGTTTTAGAATGTCCATTTCTTCTGTCGAATTCGCGCCACAATGCTAGCCAAGGTTGCTAACATTCCCATCCTCTCTTGACGCAAAGAACGGAAAACTCAAAGTCCCAATAAACYTTGAATAAACTGATAAAACTCGGTTGGAAAAACCTACTTTATGATGTTATTATCATATGTATCAAATAAAATCAGAGCCGGAGATATTCGCCGTGTAAACCGAACGCTTTTCCGAAGACAATGTCGAGCTCCCCAGCGCGCCTTCGAAGACAAAGAAAATTCCGGACCTGTCACTCCAAAAGCTCTTGTTCGGCCTCAGATCAAGCTAGACACCCCATTCCACCTTCCACTGCCTGTTGACATCTAGTGGAAGGCGTATGAAGTGCATGCATATCGATAAATAAAAGCCAGTTGAATAGGCAGGCCCTGAAACAGAGCCTCGTTTTCAGATTTTTCACTTCCTGTATGGAAGTTTGCTGCCAAATGAGTTCTGTTTTACTCACAGATATAATTCAAACAGTTTTAGAAACTTGCGAGTGTTTTCTATCCAATAGTAATAGAGAGCACGAGGCCGTTTCATTTGGGCACGATTTTTTCCAAAGTGAAAACAGCGCCCCCGTATTGACAAGAAGTTAAAGTTAGTGAGGGAGATATGAGTCTCCAGCTTCAGTGATTTTTTTTTTTTTGCAATTCGTTCCAGTCATTGGCATCAGAGAACTGGAAGGAAAGGCGACCAAAGGAGAAATTGGCTTTGGGGGTGACCAGTGAAATATACCTGCTGGAGCGCGTGCTACGGGTGGGTGCTGCCGTGTTTTGGAATGCTGACTCCAAGCTAAGGTGACAACAAAGCCTACCATGGATGTTCCCAGTTACTTTGAATGTTCAAAATCATAGTGTTAGAACACTTAAAGCCTCAAAGGACAAATAAATTATTTCCAATACGAGTCCTTTCTGGCTAGACACAGCAGTCAACTAGCTAGGTAACTTTCTAGCACATACACTAATTTGTCTGTAAGCAATAAATGTTGTTGTCAAACTGTCAACTGACTAACTAGCAAGCAACAAGATATGTAAAATAGCAGTCTAAGAACCACAAGGGGAAATAGATGATATTTGACCGTTAGACACAAGTCGCATGGCCGGGATTCAAATTTGTATCTGATTTCAAAGTAGCCTGATTTCAAACCACCTTGGAAGGTCAGGGCCAGCTCCAGACATAAGTGGTTGCTTAGGGCCCCCGACCCAAAAAGGTTTATACATATATACAGTACCAGTCAAAAGTTTGGACACACCTACTCATTCAAGGGTTTTACTTCATTMTTTACTTTTGTCTACATTGTAGAATAATAGTGAAGACATCAAAACTATGAAATAACACATGGAATCATGTAGTAACCAAAAAGGTGTTAAACAAATCCAAATATAGTTWATATTTGTGATTCTTCAAAGTAGCCACCCTTTGCCTTGATGACAGCATTGCACACTCTTGGCATTCTCTCACTTAACTTCATGAGGTAGTCACCTGGAATGCATTTCAATTAACAGGTGTGCCTTTTTTACCTTTATTTAACTAGGCAAGTCGATTAACTTCTTTCAGCTAGGGGGCAGAATTTTTATGTTTGGAAAAATAAGTTTCCCAAGGTAAACTGACTATTTCTCAGGCTCAGAAATTAGAATATGCATATAATTGACGGATTAGGATAGAGAACACGCTAAAGTTTCCAAAACTGTCAAAGTATTGTCTGTGAGTATAACAGAACTGATTTTGCAGGCGAAAACCTGAGGAACTCCAACCCAGACGTGCATTTCTTTTTTTAATCCCTGTTCCATTGCTTGCCCCTCCTCCATTTAAAGGGGTATCACCAGATTCATTTTCCAATGGCTTCCTCAGGCTGTGACCAGACTTCAGACATAGTTTCAAGCTTTTATTTTGAAAAATGAGTGAGATTTATCAAAACGCGTCAGGTGTCCTTTGATTAGTTCCTGCGCAGGAGAGATGTGGCTCGACATTTTCTTTCTCTGTGTAGATGAATAGTTTTACCGTCCGGTTGAAATATGATCTATTATGTATGTTAAAAACAACCTGAGGATTGATTATAAAAAACCTTTGACATGTTTCTACGAACATTACGGATATTTTTGGAATTTTCGTCTGCCCTTCAGTCCCGGAACGAGCTTGTGGTTTTCTGAACATAACGCGCAAACCAAATGGTGTTTTTTTTGTTATAAAAGTAATATTTATCGAACAGCAGCACAGATAAATCTTAACTTCTCTAGGGTATGTGGGACGCTAGCGTCTCACCTCGTAAACAGCCAGTGAAACTGCAGGCGCCAAATTCAAAACAACAGAAATCCCATAATTAAATTCCTTAAAAATACAAGTATTTTACACCATTTTAATTTTCGATTTCAAAAAGGTTTTTGACGAACGACACCAAACGATTATGTTAGGTCAGAGCCAAGTCACAGAAAAAGACAGCCATTTTTCCAGCCAAAGAGGGAGTAACAAAAAGTGTAGGAGTACATGAGATACATATATAACACATAGACGTATAGGACAGCACATAAATGTATAAGATAGCTGAACATTAAAATAGACTACAGGAAGACAGGGAGACACATAGGCGCCTAAGACAATTGGACACACTAAGGATAGGGGAGAACAGAACAAAGAGTAGATTGACACAGTAATAAGAGGCGAGAGACACATGGTCTGCTGACCTGACACACTAATGATAAAAAGACCCATAGTCAGCTCCTTCTAAAAAGAAGGCTTATAGGATAGAATCTGCTGATTCCACTAAAGGCACACATACCAGAGAAATATGCACCTAGGGCAACTGGACACACTAGACACATAGTCTGCTGATTCCACTAAGTGCACACATACCAGAGAAATAGGTGCCTAGGGCAACTGGACACACTAATGATAGAAGAGACACATAGTCTGCCGATTCCAATAAGGGCACACATACCAGAGAACATACTGAGGCACTGAGCTAAATACAGGGCTAAGGCATAGGCCTATAGGATAGATGGACATATATTATTTTTAGGACAAGCACYGGTCTGGCCACTATTATAATCTAACTGAAAGCAGATATGGGCGTTAGTAGGCGTGAACAAGCAGGAAGCCTGAACTAAAAAGATAATGGTGGCACGAAGGATTAGGGGAGGTATGCTTATTTGCATATGGGTTGGACCCATATGCTATATGTGTAMAAGGACTGGAGCCGGGGCTGGGAAGCGGTGTGTGTTCCGCGGACCATTCCAGGCTTTGATATACTCTGTATTAAAAGCCTAATTGATTTCACAAGTTCTTGTAAGTGTTGTATTTGAACCGATTTTCCACGCCAAAAGCAGAAATAGAGATAAAATTAATCACTAACCTTTGATGATCTTCATCAGATGACACTCATAGGACCACATGTTACACAATACATGTATGTTTTGTTCGGTAAAGTTCATATTTATATCCAAAAATCTGAGTTTAGGCGGGACGCTACTGTCTCACTTGGCCACAAGCCAGAGAAAATGCAGAGCGCCAAATTCAAATAAATTACTATAAAAATCAAACTTTCATTAAATCACACATGAAAGATACCAAATTAAAGCTACACTGGTTGTGAACCCAGCCAACATGTCAGGATTCAAATAGGCTTTTCGGCGAAAGCGAACGATGCTATTATCTGAGGATAGTAGCATAGTAAACAAAGAGAGAGAAGCATATTTCAAACCTGCAGGCGCGACACAAAACGCAGAAATAAAAATATAATTCATGCCTTACCTTTGACGAGGTTCTGTTGTTGGCACTCCAATATGTCCCATAAACATCACAAATGGTCCTTTTGTTCGATTAATTCCGAATTCCGTCYATATATATCCAAAATGTCCATTTATTTGACGCGTTTGATCCAGAAAAACACTGGTTACAACTTGTGAAACGTGACTACAAAATATCTCAAAGGTTACCTGTAAACTTTSCCAAAACATTTCAAACTACTTTTGTAATACAACTTTAGGTATTTTTTTWACGTAAATAATCGATAAAATTGAAGACGGGATGATCTGTGTTCAATACAGGATTAAAACAAACTGTYGCTAGCTTTCTGGTCACGCGCATCTAACAAACAGGACACTTCCAGTGACCCTTGTTCAAGATGGCCGTACTTCTTCATTACACAAAGGGATAACCTCAACCAATTTCTAAAGACTGTTGACATCAGGTGGAAGCGGTAGGAACTGCAAGAAGGTCCCTTAGAAATCTGGATTCCCAATGAAAGTCATTGAAAAGAAAGTGACCTAAAAAAAAAAAAATCTGAATGGTTTGTCCTCGGGGTTTCGCCTGCTAAATAAGTTCTGTTATACTCACGGACATGATTCAAACAGTTTTAGAAACTTCAGAGTGTTTTCTATCCAATTCTACTAATAATATGCTTATCTTATCTTCTGGGGATGAGTAGCTGGCAGTTTAATTTGGGCATGCTTTTCATCCAAAATTCRGAATGCTGCCCCCTACCCTAGAGAAGTTAAAGAAGGTAAGACACTTGACAGAGAATTGTTACAGGATAGCCATGAACGAACGCCCCAGGGCGAATTGGACATGTGGAAAATGAAAGATAATGTCCGACATAAGGATAATTTACTAATCTTACCTGTCATTGTTTAGATATGCGAAAATATTAATACATGGGCAGAGCCATGTATCAATAGGGGGGATAGGTTAGGACACTTTGTGGCCTATTGGATGGATCATAATAGGTTAGGATAGGTTAGGACACTTTGTGGCCTATTGGATGGATAATGAACTAATTAAAATACAAATACAAATGTTATAATAGATAAATATAGCAAATGGGTAGAAGCGTTCCCAACTTACTTGGCGGACACGATTATGGTAGCTAAAATATTAGGTCAAGATATTATCCCTAGAGTTGGTTTACTCGATCTATTTCTTTAAATAATGGATGACAGTTTAGCTAATCAGGTAGACCCTACAGAATGCCCGAATTAGGATGATTGGAACAAGCAGACATAGAAGTAGAGAATAGCATGGTTGAACACATGAGGAGGTTGTTCATTTACCAAACCCGTATGTCAAAGATGTTATGCTCTACAGTAGAACTACAGAAGGAGATTACACACAAGATTGGGCCAGGAGACTGGGTCTGGGTCCAATCACTAAAGAAAAAGGACTGGAAGCAGCCACGGTGGGAGGGGCCATACCAAGTACTCCTGGTGACAGCCTTCACGGTGGGAATAGCTGAAAGAGCTACCTGGGTTCATGTCACACATTGCAAGAGGGTAAAACACACTGACACTGGCGAACAATCACAGAGTTAGGAGAAGAACTGAATACCAATAAGGGTCGGGGGTAACCTCTCTAACGAAGATTCCCTAACCCGCCCTATCCTCCCTGTGTGCGTTCATAGAACTGAAAGTATGGGTTGGCCTCTACCTGATGATATGTTCTCCGGGAAAGGGTGGGGCTTTACAGGAGTGCTGATAGGTCTGAGCTGTCTGATTGTGGGAGCCATATTCCTAATACACCATGACCCACCCGAGAAGGCAGAAATTGGTAACTCGACCCATAGTGTAGAAGATGAGGATTTTGTATTGACAAAGTGCAAAAGGTCACTCAATCTGGATAAACAGGAAGTGAGAGTTGAGCTAGGGAAGGATGTCTCAGTCAAGCTCTATGTAGACCAAGTGGGGTCTCTGACCCCTTGGCAGTCTAGAACTACGAGCCTTTATGGCAGATATCTGTGCAGGTCCCCGTGTAGTTCATGGAAACAGGTCATAGCTCACACCGAGAGAGAGGGCTATATAAATCCACATACCCAGTATGGAAGAAGATGGAGTATAGTGAAGGTGAGGGTTTTTGACTGTAATCCGGAGCGAGAGAAGTATTGCATAAAGGTACGAATTACCATTAAAAACGTAAAGAAAGAGGATCTAGGGTTATGGTATGTTGGGTTTGATCAGGTTTCGGTTGTCAACATCGTACCCTTCCGGGTAGAAGAGGTTAGGGC
Source organism: Salvelinus sp. IW2-2015 (assembly GCF_002910315.2). NCBI lineage: Eukaryota > Metazoa > Chordata > Actinopteri > Salmoniformes > Salmonidae > Salvelinus > Salvelinus sp. IW2-2015. The sequence goes on from NC_036869.1 coordinate 10,802,723, forward strand.
CGGTGATAGTTCTAAAGCCAGCCAGAATACAAGCAGAGCAGAGCCCCTGGCGAAACAGATACTGACCGTGGAGGCGTCCAGAGCCAAGGACCGGTGCGGATAGTTCAGACGAAAGATCTTAAGGAAGTGATTGAGGTGGAAACTGGTTATGGGGATTCCAAACTGTGGTTAGAATGGATTCAGTATACAGCCAGATCAGTAGCTAAAGAAGAATGATATGCCTGTGCCACAGCCAAACCTCAGTTGCACACCATGCCCTTTCCCCTTGAGGGAATTGATTCACCCAGGAGAATGGCCTGTATGGTAAAGCTGTTCATGAAGGCAGGGAAGCCAGACAATGACAGTTGCATTGATCTGCATTATCTGTATCCCCATGTGCCCATTACATCCAGACTTCCCCCTTTCACAGTTACAGGAGGAAATTATTATTGTATGGCTCGATACATCACACACGGATGGGACGTAGGGGAAGTAAGAACATGCAATAGGACAGAGAATGTTACAACCGACAAGACAACCGACAAGACAACCACCCTGACTGGGTGGTTGAGTTCCGAGAACTTTAGTAAGATAAAAAGGCCTAGAGCGGATGCCTGGTGGTTGTGGGGAGGTATGAAGCTGTGGCCTAACCTGCCTACAAATTGGACCGGTATTTGTGCACTAGTGCAGTTCGGCATGCCCTTCACCCTTATCCAACACAAAGACTTAGGGCCAGGTAGAAGAGAGAGAAGGAGTGCTCCGTCAGGATCTTTTGACAATAGAGTTTACATTGATAGCATTGGAGTTCCAAGAGGGGTGCCTGATGAGTTCAAAGCTAGGAATCAGATATGGGCTGGATTGGAATCAAGCATCTTCTGGTGGTCAACTCTCAATAAAAATGTAGATTGGATCAATTATATCTACTATAACCAACAGCGTTTCATCAACTATACTAGAGAGGCGATTAAATTATTAGCAGAGCAAACAGCTGCAACTAGTTTGATGGTATGGCAGAGTAGAATAGCCTTGGATATGTTACTGGCTGAAAAAGGTGGGGTGTGTGTGATATTTGGATCAGAATGTTGTACTTTCATCCCCCATAACACAGCTCCAGACGGATCAGTGACCAAGGCCCTGGCTGGTTTAACCACATTAGCCCACGAATTAGCAGAGAACTCGGGGGTGGATAATTCTCTAACAAATTGGTTCGACAGGGTGTTTGGGAAATGGAAAAATGTCATAATCACTGTGTTGTGGGCAACTTTCACCTGTATGAGTGTTTTAGGTTCTGTGTGGATGCTGTTTGATTTCGTGTATGAGAGGTTTGATCACCAGGACTCTGGAGAGGTCAATGACGCAACAGATGGTGAGATACGGACCGATTCCGAGCTCCGGCCAGTGGGATGACGAATACAGGCCTCCAGGCCTAGGAGATGGCTCCGTTTCTTTTAACTACGAGGGGCCAATGTTGGATGAGACTATTTTTGATGGTTAAGATTGTATTTTTATGAAGATTGTAATAAAAATCCTAACAGGAAGCGTTATGATTGGATGTAGGCCTATAACAGTCATTGATGGATATCGAATGTACATGCATGTATTGGTTTGAATTATTCTTGGATACCATTTATGTTTCCATATAGTATATGAGGTATCAGTGTGTATTATTTAGTCCTTAGGGGTGGATGTGTTGATGGAATTTATAGGTTTAAATGAATGACTAGAATATTCCACCCTGAAGCCATATAATTGTATGAAATTGATTAGAATCATAAAAATCTAATCAACTACGTGTGTAGTGCTAGTCAGTAAAATTATAATAAATGATGTGTGTAGTTTGTCATGATGTGTGTAGTTTTAGTCAGAATTAGGGTAGAACAATATAACTGTAACAATGTCTATTATAGTATCTTAAAAACAGACTGTCTGAGCAAGATTCGGTGCCGACCTTAGCTGGGGGGCCACTGAGAGTACTTCCCAGGGTCTCCCTATCTTGAGGGAGGACGGGGAGTGATTCTCACGGACTCCCCTAATCTTTGTCGGCTGGGTAGCAGGACAGTGTGTGCGTAGGATACCTAATATTTGTGTGTGAAAGTATGAGCGTAAGAAGCCAGTATAAAATTAATGGTTTTGTACAACTAACAAGCGCTCTCGTGAATAAACCTTATTGACTATTTTAGCTGGGCCTCCGTCTGTTTCATTTTAATCAGCATCTTATAAATCCTGATTAGCAGACTGAGTAGTTTAATTGAAATGGTTTATGAACATCGAGAACATAAATTCTCATGACACCTTCCAAGAGAATCCTCGTCAGTTATCTTCACAGCTGTGTACATTCCCCCTCAAGCAGACACCAAGATGGCCCTAAAGGAACTTCACTGGACTCTATGTAACTGGAAACCTTATATCCTGAGGCTGCATTTATTGTAGCTGGGGATTTTAACAAAGCAAATTTGAGAACAAGGCTACCTAAATTCTATCAGCATATTGATTGCACTTTGCGAGGGGGTAATACACTCTACCACTGCTACTCTAACTTCCGCGATGCATATAAAGCCCTCCCTTCAGGCAAATCCGACCACYARGCCATCTTGCTCCTACCGTCTTATAGGCAGAAACTCAAACAGGATGTACCAGTGACTAGAACTATTCAACGCTGGTCTGACCAATCAAAATCCACGCTTCAAGATTGTTTTGATCACACGGACTGGGATATGTTCCGGTCAGCCTCAGAGAATAACATCGACCTATACGTTGACTCGGTGAGTGAATTTATAAGGAAGTGCATTGGAGATGTTGGACCCGATGTAACTATTAAAACCTACCCTAACCAGAAACCGTGGATGGATGGCGGCATTTGCGCAAAACTGAAAGCACGAACCATCGCATTTAACCATGGAAAAAGGTCTGGGAAATTGTTTGAATATAAACAGTGTAGTTCTTTCCTCTGCAAGGCAATCAAACAAGTGAAATGCCGGTACAGGGACAAAGTGAAGGCCCAATTCAACGGCTCAGACACGACACGTATGTGGCAGGGTCTACAGGAAATCACAAACTACAAAAAGAAAACCAGCCAAGTCACGGACCACGACGTCACGCTTCCAGACAAACTAAACACCTTCTTTGCCCTCTTTGAGGATAGTATAGTGCCACCGCCGCGGGCCGCTAACAAGAACTGCGGCYCCCCTCTTCTTCTCCGTGGCCGACAAGAGTAAAACATTTAAACGTGTTAACCCTCGCAGGGCTGCTGGCCCAGACGGAATACCTAGCCGCGTCCTCAGAGCATGCGCAGACCAGCTGGCTGGTGTGTTTACAGACATATTCAATCATTCCCTATCCKAGTCTGCTGTCCCCACATGCTTCAAGATGGCCTAAATTGTTCCTGTACCCAGGAAGGCAAAGATAACTGAACTAAATTACTACCGCACCGTAGCACTCACTTCTGTCATCCTGAAGTGCTTTAAGAGACTAGTCAATGATCAAATCATCTCAACCTTCCGGCCACCCTAGACCCACTTCAGTTTGCATACCGCCCAAACAGGTCCACAGATGATGCAATCGCCATCACACTGCACACTGCCGTATCCCATCTGGACAAGAGGAATACCTATGTAAGAATGCTGTTCATTTACTACAGCTCAGCATTCACCACTATAGTACCCTCCAAGCTCATCGTCAAGCTGGAGGCCCTGGGCCTCAATCCCGCCCTGTGAAATTGAGTCCTGGACTTTTCTGACGGGCCGCCCCCAGGTGGTGAACGTAAGAAACAACATCTCTACCTCGCTGACCCTGAACACTGGGGCCCCACAAGAGTGCATGCACAGCCCCCTCCTGTACTCCCTGTTCACCCATGACTGCGTGGCCATGCACACCTCCAACTCAACCATCAAGTTTGCAGACGACACAACAGTAGTGGGCTTGATTACCAACATCGACGAGACAGCCTACAGGGAGGAGGTGAGGGCACTCGGAGTGTGGTGTCAGGAAAACAACTTCTCACTCAACGTC
>NC_036869.1:10808360-10810449 GCF_002910315.2 Salvelinus sp. IW2-2015
AACGAAGACTCATTGATCTACACAAACCTCCTCAGATATACACCCAGAACCACACCAGATGGCGTTATTCGAATGGCTGGTGCTGTAATCCCAGTTGAGTGTCATTATGAAAGGTGAGTTTAGGCTATACTGTTGTATGACGATCATAGGAATCCTGCGTTGACCTATTGGTGTATTTACCGGTCTGTACTTTCTGTTTCAGGAAGTACAGTTTGGACAGCTCTCCTCTCCAGCCGACCTGGATCCCTTTCACCGCCACAGTGCCTGCTGAAGACACCCTGCAGTTCTCATTGAAGCTTATGACAAGTGGGTATATAAATCCTGGGCTGCATTTTTCAGGGTACAATTTTGTTGAACATTCAGATAATCAATCAAAAGGATACAATGGCGCTCTCCCAGAAGCTTGGTAAAACCCGTGAATTAAATGTTCAGATATAAATCAGAGAGTGTCTCTACCGCTCCTGCTGTCTAGAGTTGAAAACAGCCGGTCTGGGCAAGGTAGCACGTCCAGTGAACAGGTCAGGGTTCCATAGCCGCAGGCAGATATAAATGTACTATGTAGCACAAATGTCCCTCTGACATGCAAAATACGGAATCACATCAGACAAATGTTATTGGGGACATTTCTATCTGCAACGTTATACAGTTTGCCTACTAAAACATGGCGCTGTTAACAAACCCCTTATTTTAATCCATTATGTGATGCTCACTAGTTGAGTGACTATTGACAAAATGTTCTGGCCGGGGTAGTTTTAATAGCGACTCGTGTTCGTAACTTTAAAACGCATCACTTGCAGTACGGTTTTTCATAACAGCGATACATTTTCAAAAAATATAAATTACTACACGTTTTATAGGGTTCCCACACGGACATGGTTCCAKGTGACAGTGCTTGTTAACATACAGAAGACAGAGGCGTACCTGTGCTAATTAGTTATCTGTGTCTACCCAAGTGTTTGAAAAAACGGAAGATTGACGCCACAAACGTGTTGTCACTGAAATACTGTCGGCTACAACTAAATGGGGTAGAGTAAGTGTTGCGCTTGTGAAGTGATATGAAAGAGGGCTTTGTTTCTTGAACTACACTGCAATAGATGTTTTAGCTGCCAGGGCCAATTCACATCTAAACAGATGGTCCTTGGACTATAAGGAGTATTGTTAGGCTCCATTAGTTCATTATTGGATATCCTGTCTTTACTGCCATTTCCTTTCCAGGTGACTGGCTCTATGAGCGGGTTTCTGGAGTCTACTTCCTGGGTGATCCCATCAACATTGAGGCGTCTGTCAGGGTTGCTCACCACACCAGGCTCAGGGTCTTTGTTAGCAGCTGCGTGGCCACACTGGACCCTGATAGCAACTCTGTCCCCAGATATGTCTTCATTGAGAGTGATGGGTAAGCAGGGGGGGAAAATGGCTTAGAACGACTATTCTCCGGCTGGCCCGTAGAGAACGATAGAATGTCATTTGAGGGCTTCCACCATTTTAAAGTAGTCAACTGGTGCTTGGTGGCTTCTTTGAGACTTCTTAATTGGTTACTAAGGACGATGCCCCAATATGTATTTTAATATTATCTCCCTCCAGGTGCTTGACGGATTCCCAGCTTCCTGGTTCCCGCTCTGGTTTCATGCGTAGAACCCAGGACAACAAGCTCGGGTTCCACATTGATGCCTTTAGGTTCTACCAGGAGGACAGGGCAGAGGTGAGGGTTGTATTTTTAAAAAGAACAGATTTTGTAGAGGCCATTATGGGTACTGTAGTTAAATGGTTCTACAGCAACATCATTTACAGACATTATGTAGGCTACTGTGATTCTGCATCTTTGTTTTGCTTATCCTGTTTTTTTACAGCTGTACATCACCTGCCACCTTATGGCAGTGCCTRTCATGAACCATGCAGAGCCTAGCAACAAGGCATGCTCCTTCATTGATGGCAGGTGGGATAAGTCACATTTCCTTAGCTGCTGTGACCTATTCACTGGAATAACCATATATTTTTTAAAGTGGTGTGTTCTTGGTCCATGAGTAGTTCTTTCATACATTTCAGATGGAGGTCTGCTGATGAGAATGATTTGCTATGTGGGCGTTGTACA
>NC_036869.1:10810549-10811458 GCF_002910315.2 Salvelinus sp. IW2-2015
AGAGGGCTTTGTTTCTTGAACTACACTGCAATAGATGTTTTAGCTGCCAGGGCCAATTCACATCTAAACAGATGGTCCTTGGACTATAAGGAGTATTGTTAGGCTCCATTAGTTCATTATTGGATATCCTGTCTTTACTGCCATTTCCTTTCCAGGTGACTGGCTCTATGAGCGGGTTTCTGGAGTCTACTTCCTGGGTGATCCCATCAACATTGAGGCGTCTGTCAGGGTTGCTCACCACACCAYGCTCAGGGTCTTTGTTAGCAGCTGCGTGGCCACACTGGACCCTGATAGCAACTCTGTCCCCAGATATGTCTTCATTGAGAGTGATGGGTAAGCAGGGGGGGAAATGGCTTAGAACGACTATTCTCCGGCTGGCCTGTAGAGAACGATAGAATGTCATTTGAGGGCTTCCACCATTTTAAAGTAGTCAACTGGTGCTTGGTGGCTTCTTTGAGACTTCTTAATTGGTTACTAAGGACYATGCCCSKATATGTATTTTAATATMATCTCCCTCCAGGTGCTTGACGGATTCCCAGCTGCCTGGTTCCCGCTCTGGTTTCATGCGTAGAACCCAGGACAACAAGCTCMGGTTCCACATTGATGCCTTTAGGTTCTACCAGGAGGACAGGGCAGAGGTGAGGGCGGTATTTTTAAAAAGAACAGATGTTHTAGAGGCCATTATGGGTACTGTAGTTAAATGGTTCTACAGTAACATTTACAGACATTATGTAGGCTACTGTGATTCTGCATCTTTGTTTTGCTTATCCTGTTTTACAGCTGTACATCACCTGCCACCTTATGGCAGTCCCTGTCATGAACCATGCAGAGCCTAGCAACAAGGCATGCTCCTTCATTGATGGCAGGTGGGATAAGTCACATTTCCTTAGCTGCTGTGACCTATTCACT
>NC_036869.1:10811483-10847530 GCF_002910315.2 Salvelinus sp. IW2-2015
TGTGCTGCTGCTTGGAGCAAATCTATTTTGGCCACCACGACAACAGCGCCTTCCAATTCTAGAAATTGGATAGTGGAACAGAGAACATATCCCTTCTTTATGAAACCACATCAAAGCTCTGATGTCAGAGGCAGAATATTTAAAAGTGATTCTGGCATCGTAATGCCATGTGCAGGTTTTTTCCCCTCTAAAATAGCAGTACCGTATCATCCCCATACATGACCTGCGCTTTCAAGTGAGGGGGTTCCAATTCTCAATACTCTTGAGTCCTCGCATAGTCAGTGACCTCGCTTTCTCTGGGTAACCGGTCAAAGGGTCTCAATGGGGCCTTTAGGTTTGTGTATGGTAATCAAGCTCAGGGGATCTTGGGGTGGGCCATCTGCGCTCTGAGGAACAGACTTATTTAGCTACAGAGCCTAACATGCATTATCATGCTGGCAGAATACTGTAACGTACTGTCCATTACCGGTGGATCTTTGGGCGAGTTTAGTGGTCTTTTTCCCGATCGATGAATTGTAGCCATCAGTATGGAGTGTTTTGCTTGGGCGCTAGAAGCTAACGGGGAGGCTGTGTACTATGTGTGTGTCCCGAGGGTGGCGAGATTGCTGCAAGGGAAGGAGAACCGCTATTTTGGGATGGGTAAGATATATGGTCACTTTGGAATGTAATGTGTAACGAGAGTTGTTAACTAGTCAGTGTTGGGCAGAGTGGCTTATCTGTAAGGGGATACGGAAATAGACTGAGGTGTCCGAAGTGGCACCACGTATTGACCTATAGAGTGCACTAACTTTGACGAGTTGGCATGTTCAATGGGTCTGGGCAATTAGTCCTAGACTAGTCTCCTGGTTGCGCTCACTACACACAATTGATTTAAACTGTTTTGCGTTTGACTACTTGCTGTAGTACTAGGAATGCGAGTGTGATGTGCAAGACTTAGTTGCTTGGGCGCTTAAGTTGCCATATGTCACTGTCCTTTATCCGTTGAGATTATCGATACAAGAAATAGCTGAGCAATGATGAGGGATCAGTGGTATTTTTGAGATGACTGTCACGTGTATTGCGGCAGTGTGGTGCTAGTTGTTGGCCATCGAAGCGTGATCTGAGGACGCTAGAGAACGACTTGCATGAGGTAGTTGAGCCGCTGGACAAAATTTGGTGTTCATAAATAAGCGATGTGTTACGTTTGCGTATTAGTAGTCTACCGTTCTGTGGATTGCTTGATGTGGGGCGTAGAAGTTTGTTGGCTCAATATTGGGAGGTCCGAGGTTCATTTGGACACCAGGTTATCGCGGTGAGTGTTGCAACCTGGTGTGTGCTGTTGCCGTGGTTGGGGTTGGGGTTGGGTTAGTCTGCAAGGAGCTGGACCTGAATCGGAAAGGGTAGTGGCGAGCTAACGATTTTAGAGGATTATGAAGAGATGTTATCCATGTCAGAACGTCGAAGATTGACCTCTCCTAGTGGATGTTTGCCGCATTGTGGTTGCGCCACTCCATGGTAGACGACGTGCTCAGGGCGGATGGTGACTCGGGGGGGAATTCGTCTGTTTCCGCGCGTTGTGTGAGGGTCAGGGGAGGCTCAGGGGTTTTATCGTGTTATAGTGATCGTCGGCATTGTCTGCTAGTGGGGTGTGTGGTCTTGCCGTGGTTAGATACACGTGGGTGGGGTTTGGTTGAGTGTATGGGCTGCGTTCTGTTTAGTTGGGACTGGAACATCACATGGTGGGCCGGCAAGGTATGTTTTATCAGTTGGTCCCGAGTACTTAGTTAAAGGACAGGTAACATTATGTTGGTGAATACAGCATGCAAACACTACATGTTGGCGAGTCAAGATCACTCAAGTTCCTGTCTTCTGTAATTATCTCAGACCATATGTGGGACGAAAGGTTCCCTGGCGCGTCGGTGGAATGGTTTGGTTTGGTGGAGTAAGGTGTGGTTTGGATTGGGAGTAGGGATTGGTGGAGTGTGATTAAGAGGTCATCGGATCTTTCATTCCCAATGACTCCAATTTGTCACCAAGAGGTGGGTCGTGGGCTTTGTTGTTCGGGAGACGAGTGAGGTTCAAGTGTGGGCTAGAACGCGGTACCTTGTTCTTGGGAGCTGGAGGGGTAGTGCTCGTGCTTGGAGGGCTTGATCAAGACCCCCCTTGTCTGTCCTACTGTCTGATCTACTCCTGTACAACTGTCGCACATAGGCTAATCGAGTGTTTCTCAGTCTAGGCATATGACCTCCATATGCGTTGAAATTGTATGAAAGTAACTTGAGTACTCATTGTGTGGGAGACCGGCTGCTCCTCTCTCCAGGAAAGAGACTACACGCCACTGTGTATAAGTAAAAAGATAGTTGGTTATTCCAGTGGAATATGGTGTCACGTAGTCAGCTAAGGAAATGTTGAGCTTTATGCCCAGGCCTTGCCTATGCCAATGAAGGAGCATTGGGGCTTTGGCTCGAAGGGGGTGGGTCTCTGCTATGGTTCAGTGTGTTTTGGACAGTAGGGGGTGGGATAGTGACTGTGCCAATAGAGGGTGCGCGCAGGTGTGTTGATGTACAGCTTGTGATATGAGACAGGTATAGAGGCACACAACAATGATGCAGAAATCACAAGTGGTAGCCGTACATAATATTAAATGGTGACTGTGTAGGTGGTAGGAGCCGATTTTGGTGGAACTGAACAGTGACGGGTTGTGGCAGTATAATGGCTCGTATTGAGACGATTTGTTTTTTGTTTAAATAATGACCGTGCTCCAACTCACCGAGGTGTATGCCGGTTCTGATGTCCCAGCACACAAGGAGGATGACCCTACAACAAAGTGACATAAGCACCACATCTGCTCCTGGCGAACTCAACCAGTGAAGGGACTACCACAACACAGACGATATCTCAAGAGATGCCTATTCTCTTTGAAAAATAAATGATTTAATGCTACTTCGACTGACTTTCTGTCTTCACCATTATGCACTACATGCTAGAGTAATCTGAAATATTGCCTTCATTTGTTAAAAAAGTGAGTGCCTGTTGCTGCCAACTGACATTTCCTAGCTTAGTCTTTGGTCTGTATTGGTGTTTGTGTAGCCAGATATCACATCCTGGCTTAATGTGACTCTGTCCCAAGGTTCCTGACTGAGCATGTAAGCTATTGGGCTTGCAATGTGAACTCTGGCTATAAAGGGTCTGAGGAATCAGTGGACTGCACAGGAGGTTGGTGGCCCCTTAATTGGGGATTGTGGGAACTGCAGTGGAATGGTATCAAACCCATGGTTTCCAATTTTTTGCCATTCGCGCCGTTCTTCCCTCAACCTCCACTGGCGGACTGGAACCAGAAATCGGCACTGGCATTTCTAACTGGTCCTTTTCCTTAAACCGCCCCTTTGTTTTTTGGGAGACTTCCATTATTATCCAGAAGGATCATTTAGTGCTAAAACCCAAGTGTTTGGGTTTAGCGTGGTGTACGCCTAGCCTCAAAGTCAAGGGGAAGGCTTTGGTCAAGTTCCTCCCTGACTACATTGCAGATGCATGCCAGATCTTAAAATGCCTGGTTATGTATTTAACAAATCAGCTAACCACATACAGCKATCTGATGCACTGTTGATGACGTGGCACACAACCACTGGATGCAACGCCTAAGCATCTAGTTGGGCAGGCGCTACGGTCAGAAATGCACACGGGATTGCCACAGCACCTGTTCTGATTTCAACAAGCCAGAGTTGAGAAATTATCAGGTGCCAATTTATATGGCTGCATGTAGACCGGCAGCACAATTCTGATCATTCTCCAGTAATTGGTCTAGAACAATCGCAACATTTCTTTTCAGATCGGATTGGTCACAAGGCCAATGAGTGAAAATGATCAGAATTGGGCTGCCTGTCTAAACGCAGCCAATGGCCCTAGGGTTCTAGGCCCATATTCCCAAAGCATCTCGGAGTATAGAACAGCTTATCAATGGATCGGTTTTGCCTATTAGATCAGTGCACTTGAGCCTTGTTCACGCTGCAAGGCCTAATGCTCACATCTGTCTTAAAAAAAATGTATTTCACCTTTTTTAACCAGGTAGGATAGTTGAGAACAAGTTCTCATTTACAACTGCGACCTGGCCAAGATAAAGCAAAGCAGTGCGACACAAACAGGGTTACACATGGATTAATCAAACATAGTCAATATACAATGCAAATGAGGTAAGGCAAAAAATAGGCCATAGTGGAAAAATAATTACAATTTAGCAATTAAACACGAGTGATAGATGTGCAGAAGATAAATGTGCAAGTAGATATACTGGGGTGCAAAAAAAGAAAATGMTATGGGGATGAGGTAGTTGGATGGTCTATTTACAYATTGGCTATGTACAGATGCAGTGATATGTGAGCTACTCTGACAGCTGGTGCTTAAAGTTAATGAGGTGAAATATACCTGCTGGAGCGCGTGCTACGGGTGGGTGCTGCTGTGTTTTGGAATGCTGACTCTCCAAGCTAAGGTGACAAAGCCATACCATGGATGTAACCAGTTACTTTGAATGTTCAAAATCATAGTGTTAGAACATTTAAAGCCTCAAAGGACAATGAAACTATTTTCAATACGAGTCCTTTCTGGCTCTCCACTGCAGGCAACTAGCTAGGTAGCTTTCTAGCACATTCACTAATTTGTCTGTAAGCAATATTTGTTCTTGTCAACCGACTAACTAGCAAGCAACAAAATATATAAAATAGCAGTCTAAAAACCAAGAGGGAAAATATCAGATTTGACAGTTAGACACAAGTCGCATGGCCAGGAATATCTGATTTCAAACCACTTTGGATGTGCAGGGCCAGCTCCAGACAAAAGCGGTCGCTTAGGGTCCCCAGACACTAGGGGGCCCCCGACCCAAAAAGGTTTATACATATATACGGTGCCTGTCAAATGTTTGGACACAACTACTCATTCCAGGGTTCTTTTTTAAAAACTACTTTCTACATTGTCGAATAATAGTGAAGACATCAAAACTATGAAATAACACATGTATACACATATATTTGTGATTCTTCAAAGTATCCACCCGTTGCTTTGATGAGAGCGTTGCACACTCTTGGCATTCTCTTAACTAGCTTCTTGAGGTCGTCACCTGGAATGCAATTCATTTAACAGGTGTGCCTTGTTAAAAGTTCATTTGTGGAATTTCTTTCCTTAAATGTGTTTGAGCCAATCAGTTGTGTTGTGACAAGGTAGGGGTGGTATACAGAAGATAGCCCAATTTGGTAAAAGACCAAGTCCATATTATTGCAAGAACAGCTCAAATAAGCAAAGAGAAACAACAGTCCATCATTACTTTAAGACATGAAGGTCAGTCAATCTGGAAAGTTTCAAGTGCAGTTTCAAGAACCATAAAGCGCTATGAAGAAACTGGCTCTCATGAGGACCGCCACAGGAAAGGAAGACCTATAGTTACCTCTGCTGCAGAGGATAAGTTAATTAGAGTTACTGTTGAGAGTTAGAATAGTAGAATACACAAAGTGCAAGTTTGAAATTTGTTTTTGCATCAGCAGTTTTTATCTTGTTTTGTCAGTCACTGACAGTCACTCAATTAGCCATGTCAGCAAATTAAAATTGATTGGTAAATTAGTCTCGTCAGTTATCTAAACTTGTAATCATGGCCTAATACCAACCGGGCACGCAGGGCATGGGCACAGGGGCCCTGACTTCCATAGGGCCCCATTGATTTTGTTAGTCACTCTCACTCAGATATCATTTTTTATTTATTTTTATTTCACCTTTATTTAACCAGGTAAGCTAGTTGAGAACAAGTTATCATTTACAGCTGGCATAAGTCATGGCAAAATGTGTAGAATTGCAGGAAATTCGTTTTAAAACTGCAACATTTTCTCTCCGCCCCATGGCAAAATGTGTAGAACTGCAGAAGACTTCCTTTAAAACTGCAACGTTTTCTCTACGCCCCATGGCAAAATATGTAGAATTACAGGAAAAACTTTAAAAGACAAATGTTTCTCTCTACCGTCAACAGGGGGGCACACAAAAAATTGCCCCACCACCAAATCTCGCTTAGGGTCCACAAAAGGACAGACGAAGGTGGTTCGAAATGTGACTTGAAATATCTGATTCCATGTACTTTTTGGCTGTTCAGACTACAGGAAAATGAACCGATTCGAATTGGATATACAAAAGAATAGGATTTGAGTCACTTCAATCTGAGAAGCTATGTGAATACGGGCCCTGAACTCTAGGGACAGTGTAGGTAGTTGAGTGCCAACCAGCAACACCCCGGATTCTGTCAACCATAGTCATCATTCACGACTTGATTGGTATCAGTTGTGTTAGTGCTTGCTGGAACAAAAAGCCTTCACCCACACTGGCATTGATTTCGTCAAACATTCATGTGTGGCAGGGTATCAGAATATTTTCTCCCTCATGAAATGCAATTGGACACTCATTGTTCTTTGTATTGACTGGAGAGTTTAATCTTTAGATTAGGAGTGTTGTTCTCTTGAAGAAACCAATGTCTAATTCTTAATCACATTCTATTGTTTTCTTTTGCTTATGTTGCTGGTGAAGAACAGTATGAGGATGTATGAACTTGTCATCATTGAAGTGTTCATTTTGCCATTGGCATTTAGTGTAGAAAGCTGCATTTGTTTGTTGAAAAGAGGGGCCGATGATAGATGCATGGACAGAGAATATAAAGTTACCCAACTGAAGCATTTTGAAGAAGGTCAAGGAGTGCCGTCAATTGGGGCTTACACCGTCTGTGTAGAATATACTGAGGACGACTGTGATCATATCGATAAACTCAGACCTCAACAACAATGGCCGTCATGTGTCTCTGGATGAACTGGGCTGTATTCAGTAGTCAGATTCCGTTGCTAAACATTTTGTCTGTCGCAAAACGTTATGCAACGGAAAACCGTTTACCATTTACTCTAGGAACCAAACAGCACAAACGGAATGTTTTTGTTTGGAGTAACAGACAATGTTTTTCAATGGAATCTGACTCATGAATACACCCGTTTTTATGTCACAGAACAAAATGGCTCTCAGAACTCAAAAGCCCTCATGATCTCAATTTTATTTATGGAATCCTCAGATTCTATGGTCTACTCAAACAAGTTGGTGTTCTCACAAGTTCCAGATAATAATGTCATCAACAGGGGGATTCGTGTTCAATAAATTCATGTGTAAAATTGTATTTCAGAATGTAGTGATACTCCATATTTAGGAGTATTTAGGAGTATAATGACACCAAGGTGTTGTCTGTATCATGTACAGTTGAAGTCAGAGGTTTACATACACCTTAGCAAAATACATTTACACTCAGTTTTTCACAATTCCTGACATTTAATCCTAGTAAAAATTCCCTGTCTTAGGTCAGTTAAGATCACCACTTTATTTTAAGACTGTGAAATGTCAGAATAATAGTAGAGAGAATGATTTATTTCAGCTTTTATTTCTTTCATCACATTCCCAGTGGGTCAGAAGTTTACKTACTAATTGAGTGTATTTGGTAGCATTGTTTTTAAATTGTTTAACTTGGGTCAAACATTTCGGGTAGCCTTCCACAAGCTTCCCACAATAAGTTGGGTGAATTTTGGCCCATTCCTCCTGAGAGAGCTGGTGTAACTCAGTCAGGTTGGTAGGCCTCCTTGCTCGCACACGCTTTTTCAGTTCAGCCCACAAATTTACTATGGGATTGAGGTCAGGGCTTTGTGATGGCCACTTCAATACCTTGACTTTGTTGTCCTTAAGCCATTTTGCCACAAATTTGGAAGTATGCTTGGGGTCATTGTCCATTTGGGAGACCCATTTGCAACCAAGCTTTAACTTCCAGACTGTTGTCTTGAGATGCTGCTTCAATATATCCACATAATTTTCCTGCCTCATGATGCCATCTACTTTGTGAAGTGCACCAGTCCCTCCTGAGGCAAAGCATACCCACAACATGATGCTGCCACCCTCAACAACATGATGCTACCACCCCCGTACTTCACAGTTGGGATGGTGTTCTTCGGCTTACAAGCCTCCCTCTTTTTCCTCCAAACATAACAATGGTCATTATGGGCAAACAGTTCTATTTTTGTTTCATCAGACCATAGATTTCTCCAAAAAGTATGATATTTGTCCACATGTGCAGTTGCAAACCCTAGTCTGGCTTTTTTATGGCGGTTTTGGAGAAGTGGCTTCTTCCTTGCTGAGTGGCCTTTCAGGTTATGTCGATATAGGACTTGTTTTACTGTGGATATAGATACTTATGTACCCGTTTCCTCCAGCATCTGGACAAAGTCCTTTGCTGTTGTTCTGGGATTAATTTGCACTTTTCGCACCAAAATATTGTAATCTCTAGGAGACAGAACGTGTCTCCTTCCTGAGCGGTATGACGGCTGCGTGGTCCCATGGTGTTTATACTTGCGTACTATTGTTTGTACAGATGAACGTGGGAGCTTCAGGCGTTTGGAAATTGCTCCCAAGGATGAAGCAGACCTGTGGAGGTCTACATTTTTTTTTCTGAGGTCTTGGCTGATTTTAATTTTATTTTCCCATGATGTTAAGCAAAGAGGCACTGACTATGAAGGTATGCCTTGAAATGCATCCACAGGTACACCTACAATTGACTCAAATGATGTCAATTAGCCTATCAGAAGCTTCTAAAGCCATGACATAATTTTCTGGAATCTTCCAAGCTGTTTAAAGTCACAGTCAACTTAGTGTATGTAAATTCTGACCCACTGGAATTGTGAAACAGTGAATTATAAGTGAAATAATCTGTCTGTAAACAATTGTTGGAAAAATTACTTGTGTCATGCACACAGTAGATGTCCTAATCGACTTGACAAAACTATAGTTTGTTAACAAGAAATTTGTGGAGTGGTTGAACAACGAGTTTTAATAACTKKAACCTAAGTGTATGTAAACTTCTGACTTCAACTGTAAGTTCACAGATCATTGGTCTTACAGGGGGAACGTATAGGCCTAAAAGGGCCACTTTTATCATGTTTTTCTATTTAATTGTCTTTGTTACAATACATGTAAAAAGCATATCAAACATCCTAACTCCCATGAAGTTCCTATTTTTGAGTATTGCCAGAACAATCTGAGAAATTGCCCCTGTCTATTAATTTGCCAGCCCAATTACTATAGATAGATTTCTCAGTTGAGTAAGGAATCTGTAAGTAGGTGCTACATATGACTTCTTAACTACTCTAACAACATAACATCAAGTGACAAGTACAAACAAGTCCAACTGGGGTAAATTAACCGTGTTTTAATGCTGATGCTTCTCCCTTCTGATGTTGAATAACCAGGGAAAGAGGTGATTTACACATTTGACTGTCCAGGATTTATTAACAAGCATGAAGATGATTTATATGTGTATGTGTGTGTGTCTTCCACTTATTACAGTATACGGTTATTTTTAATATYAAAATGTAATTCTGAACTTTAAACCTCAGTTAGAATGTGAGCTATTTATATGACTAAATTATTAAACGCATCAGCAGCTGATTAGTCCAGAAGTTGGTTTGAAGACACTCATGGACCTATCACCGTCGACGGTGTTGAGCTACCGACGAACAAAAGGGTGTACCTGATTCTTCAGACACGCCCTGTTGCTGCTTGGATAGCGTCGAAGGAAACTACACATTTTAGTTCAACAACGTTTTCAAGTCTATCTTGTTGACGTTTTGGGGTTTTCTACGTTTAATTAGGACTGGGGTATTCGTTCTAAACCGAAATGGGAGCGTGTATGGCATTGTGTTCAATCGCCAGCTGTGTAAGTATAAATTATGTGACTTCCTATTTGTCATTTTGCTCACTTTGTGAGTGTGCAACGACGTTCGTTTTTGGGTCCTTATGTAAACACAGACACTGTTTTCCCAGTATATTCTAATATGTTATGTTGATCTGAAGTGGTTTTAAATACTTTCGTTTGAAAACAGACACTTGTTTTGTCGGTCAATTAACATGGTTTTATTTGCTGAAAAAGTCAGCAGTTTCATGTTGGGCTAATTTCCGGGTTCTATACAGTTTCAGTGCGTCACGCTGTCCCCTCCCACCCCAAGTCATCTGCGTGACTGAAATGATTCCTTATGTTGCGGGCGAGTTCAATAATAATGTTTAGTATATTTGATAGTCACTGAACGTTTTCTAAGCCTACTTGAGCAATAGAACGTGAATTTCATCCAATTTTGGGGACCCCCACACCACTAAAATGACAATGCACAGAGTGATCGGCCTATTGACGAGTTTATACCACATTCTCACTTCACCATAAAGCCCTGTCTGATTTACCTAAAATGGTTACACCCTTTGAGAAAAAGCTTGTAACTACTGCTCCACTTCATGGCCTACCCTGGTGCATACAGCCTGCATTTGGAAAGAATTCAGACCCTTGACATGGTCCACATTTTGTTACATTACAGCCTTATTCTAAAATAGATTTTAAAATGATCTCAATCTACCCACAATACCCCATAATGACAAAGCGAAAACAGGTTATTAGGAATTTTAGCAAATCTATTCAAAATTAAAAAACATACCTTATTTACATAATTATTCAGACCCTTTGCTGTGAGACTTGAGCTCAGGTGCCTTCTATTCCCATTGATCATCCTTGAGATGTTCTACAACTTGATTGGAGTCCACCTGTGATAAATTCAATTGATTGGACATGTTTTGGAAAGGCATACACCTGTCTATATAAGGTCCCACAGTTGACAGCTCTGAGACAAGATTGTGTCGAGGCACAGATCAGGGGAAAGGTAACAAAACATTTCTGCAGCAATGAAGGTCCCCAAGAACACAGTGTCCGCCATCATTCTTGAATGTAAGAAGTTTGGAACCACCAAGACTCTTCCTAGAGCTGCCCCCCCCCCCCCCCCCCCCCAGCCAAAAGGAGCAATCGGGGGAGAAGGGCCTTGGTCAGGGAGGTGACCAAGAACCTGATGGTCACTCTGACAGAGTGCCAGAGTTCCTCTGTGGTGATGGGAGAACCTTCCCGAAAGACAACCATCTCTGCAGCCCTCCACCATTCAGGCCTTTATGCTAGAATGACCAGACGGAAGCCACTCTTAAGTAAAAGGCACATGACAGCCCGCTTGGAGTTGCCAAAAGGCCCTTAAAGGACTCTGACCATGAGAAAGAAGATTCTCTTGTCTGATGAAACCAAGATTGAAGACTTTGGCCTGAATGCCAAGCTTCACGTCTGGAAGAAACCTGGCATCATCCCTACAGTGAAGTATGGTGGTGACAGCATCATGCTGTGGGGATGTTTTTCAGTGACAGGGACTGGGAGACTAGTCAGGATCGAGGGGAAAGATGAACGGAGCAAAGTACAGAGAGCCTTGATGAAAACCTGCGCAGGACCTCAGACTGGGGGCAACGGTTCAACTTCCAACAGGACAACAACTCTAAGCGCACAGCCAAGACAATGCAGGAGTGGCTTCGGGTCAATTTTTATGTCCTTGAGTGGCCCAGCCAGAGCCCAGACATAAAACGAATCAAACATCTCTGGAGAGACCTGAAAATAACTGTGCACCGACGCTCCCCATCCAACCTGACGGAGCTTGAGAGGATCTGCAGAGAAGAATGGGAGAAACTCCCCAAATACAGGTGTGCCAAGCTTGTAGCGTCATACCCAAGAAGACTCCGCTGTAATCACTGCCAAAGGTGTTGTAACAAAGTACTGAGTAAAGGGTCTGAATACTTATGTAAATGTGAGATTTCAGTTTTCTATGTTATATACATTTCTAAAAACCTGCTTTTTTGCTTTGTCATTATGGGGTATTGTGTGTAGGTTGACATGGGAGGGAGGGGGGGGAATAATCAACATTTTTCTGAATGCACTGTAACTTGCAATAATTTAATGAAGGATGGCTGATCCTTCCCAGCTACCACATCATAGGCTTCCCTGTGCTCGACTAAACTATGCTTCGCACATCTCTGGGCTGATCCAGCCTATGCCTCAATAGTTCACACAGCATCTCTTGACTTGACAGTCTTCATGAATCACCAGAGAGCAGAGATGCCTCCCAAGGAGCATTATCCTTCTGTGACCTCATATAACACATACACACCACTGGGGTCTTCCTCAATTCATCGGTCCTGATTGCTCCCATCCTCTCCACGCTTCTTCTTAAAACACATTGGAAAGGAACCTTGGATCTCCACCAATATGTTATGAGGGAAAACAAGGAATCATGGAAATATGTTTCTTGAGAAAGAGCATGCATCAGACGGGCTGTGTTAGTGTTCATTGCTGTACTGTAATTGTATGAGTGGCAGCCTCTGTCATTTTCACTGGCAGGATTATCTTCAATACAACTAACAGTTGTCCGGGCTCATTTGGATGGGAAACACAATGGTTGCCGTGACAATAAAAACATTTTAAAAAGTGTATCAAATTCTGTCACTTTACAGTGAAACGCTTGCTTAAGAACCTTTCCCAACGATGCAGAGTTTAATAATATAAAATAGTAACCAACACGAGGAATAAAATACACAGGAATGGAGCTGTATAAAGGGAGTAACAGGCAGTGGCGCACAGTAGATTTGTTGCAAACACACAAACCATGCATGTATTTGCCAGATTATGCCATCTCTCTCTGGCACACCAACAATTTGACTTGTCTGTGCAATCTATCTAGGCATCATGTCTGTGTGGCTCCGCTCCCTGTCTGCTGTCAGGATGCTGTCCCTCCACCTACAACTCCACTGTGTCCCGGCTGGCCTTCTCCTTCCTGCTGCTGCTGGGGTCCCTGGTCTCTGTCATCATGATCCTACCTGGCATGGAGACTCAGCTCAAGAAGGTAACACCACATAACACAACCCTGGTCTTGGTTGCTTGATGAMGACCCTTGCCTGAAACCTACAAATTTGTGTTAGCTCCCTGAACTAGTGCCAAGGTTTAAGCTCAGGGGGCTAACAGACTTGTGGCTTGCAGGAGACTGGTTCGAACACAGTTGCTGTCACAAGGTGGTGTAGAAGGCCCTGTGGTTGACAAAGTTTTGACTTGTGTTGCGTAGATTGTTGGTTCAATTCTCAGTTTCTTCACTGATCAATCAGATACCAGGGTTCTGTGTTGGTGGAACCTCCATGACCATACCAGGCATTGAAAACAAGGTGAACTGTGATGTCATCGTGGGCTACAAGTCTGTGTACCGCATGTGCTTTGCCATGGCCTGCTTCTTCTTCCTGTTCTCCATCATCATGATCCGTGTTCGCAGCAGCAAGGACCCCCGAGCTTCACTACAGAACGGGTATGTAGCAGACTTTTATAGTAGTGGATAGTGATCTTCGGGAATACATTGCCCTCTGCTGGCCAGACCAGGGCAGTGAAGCATCCCCCCCACACCCTTATTTGTTTACATACCAGTATAAAATATTGCATTCTCGTTTGTATCATGGCAAGGAAACAAAACACGAAGCAGACTTAACTTCTTTAGGAAAAAAACACTAATGTTGGAAACAAACATTGTGGTGTCATCCAGAGTCACATTTATTTATTTTCCAAGCTATAGCACAATGTTTTACATACAGCAGGAGCATATAGGTTGGCCTGCTAAATAAAGAATTTAGCCATGGAAAAAACATTGCGATATTGCCCTATAAAATATGACCAGTTTTTTAAAATGAATAGCTCACAGACACAGGACTTGTGTTTTGTATTAAGTGATGTATTGAATGAATGCCTGTGGCTTTGTCCTCTCAGATTCTGGTTCTTCAAGTTCCTTATACTGGTGGGGATAACTGTTGGAGCCTTCTTCATTCCAGATGGGACATTCAACACAGGTATACTCTATTATATTACTTCAATGTTAAATAGCTTCCTCTAAACACTAATAACCAGTGGCAATTTTAACAAAAATATTGGTGGGGAAAATGCAATCGACGAAGCTCGTGCATCAAAACTACTACACTGGCTACACATAGAATGCACTAATAACCAATCCCAGAAATTAGTTTGGAGCCACACAAACGTTACAAGATTTGGGTTATGAACTGTTTATGGCCACTTTCCCTATCTTTAGCTCATATTGCACGAAAGACCACAGTAGTCGAGCATTCTTTTATAGAGTAAACTTGGCTAGTAATCGGTCTGCAATATTGCAACACTGCGTGTGTCTGCCTGCCTGTTACAAAGCGGCCTGGTTAACAATATGCAACATTTATAACGCTATTCCCTTCATCTATTGTACAGTTACAGTTCTATCAAAGAGATGTATAACTCTTCTTCTACATGTGGTTCCATGGGTATTAGTTTGCCATCAAGCATCAACAATAAGACATATAGCCTATAGGATATTATAGCTAGCCTACCTCAAAATAGATGTTAGCCACTGCTTCATGATCCACCACCAACCACATAATGCTAAGTTTGAAAATTATTTGCTAGGAGAAAGCAAAGCTAGTTGACATGTTTCACCTAGCTTGAAGACATGGTAAACAACTAGCCAATCAAAATTACACAGCATAAGACCCTGCTTTATCTGTGGCCAATAGCAATGAGCCTTCATGGGTGGGCATTTCTACTGTAAATCAATGGAGCACTGAATAAGAGCTTTTGATGGCTAGCTCTCTGCGGTCAGGTAGTGTCCCCATGAGTGGCCATACCCTCAGCCAATCACGCGCAACCAGAGAAGTTCAACGACGCCTGCGCTCTGTATTTTCTTTGTCTGACCCTCCACCACAGAAAGCACTGAGCAAGGCTGGAACAGTTGCATTTTGGGGCTGCCTGACTCAATGAAAATGTACCAATACAATGGGAAAGGGACCACATACTTTATTAGATCAAGCTATTAAAAAAAAAAAAAAAAAAAGATTGTTTGCTAACTGATATGATATTATTGTGACATGAAATAACAGAATTGCATGCAAATCTCGTGGATATTGGTGGGCCCGGTGACGCGTCGCCACTGCCAATAACGTGTAGTCAATTATGGTCAATCACCCATTGCACATTTTGTCTTTTAACAATTCACCGTGTGTGTTCCAGTGTGGTTCTACTTTGGCGTAGTGGGTTCCTTCATTTTCATCATCATCCAACTGATCCTGCTGGTGGATTTTTCTCACACCTGGAACCAGTCCTGGTTGGAGAATGCTGAGGAGGGAAACAGCAAGTGCTGGTTTGCAGGTACTGATCGTTAATACAGTCTGCTAATTTTAAATTAGTGTAGTCTACCTCCATTTAAATGAAAAATAATTTCATAACATAATGTGATATATTCTTATGTTTCCCCTCCCACAGCTCTCCTGTCGTTCACGGTGCTACACTATGCCCTGGCCTTCTCTGCTGTGGTGTTGTTCTATGTCTATTACACCACGGGAGATGACTGCACTGAACACAAGATCTTCATCAGCCTTAACTTAATCTTTTGCATCATCATCTCCATCGTTGCCGTCCTGCCCAAAGTTCAGGTGAGGTTTCAGTCTCGAAAGATCGAAACATGCACACTGAAAGTTCCCACAGTTTTATTGAGTACAATGTTTCTTTGAGGAACAAGACTGAAACAGCCTGCACTCTTTGAAACACATACTGAAGTTAATTCTGGAGTGTAAATATTAGCAATGTTTGCAATTATCAAAGATCATCAAAATGTTAACTACAATATGTAACTGAGTTATAGATCTGTTATTCTCATTGAAAGCACATTTTAAGTGGTAGATCTGTTCTATCTGCGCTATTTCTATGCTTAAGTTTAGTTTTTGTCTTTTAATTTTGTACACCAGTTTCAAACAGCTGAAAATACAATATTTTTGGTCATGGAAATTATATTTCACAGCTGTAGTGATACAAGGATTTTCTACACAATGACTGCTTGTATTGTCACACAGAAATTAGGTGAACTGTTTGAATTTTAGCAACCAGGAAATGGCGGTGCAATTTCTGCATATTGCAACTGTGAACAATTTGTTCATGTGAATGTTGTTGAACAGAGTTAGACTAATGTGTGGTGTGTCTGTCTTGTTTATTTACTTATGTATGTATTTTCCCCCAGGAGGCCCAGCCTAGCTCAGGCCTGCTCCAGGCCTCCCTCATTTCCCTCTACACCATGTATGTCACATGGTCTGCCATGACCAACAACCCCAGTAAGTTTCATCATGACCCTGTTCTGAATCATGGTTCACAATGCTCGTAACCCTTTTTCATGTAATGGAAAGTCTGCAACAAAGACTATGTGAAAAAGCATATTTTACCTGAAAGATCAACTTGGGTCAGTGATCACTTCATCCAACATGAAATGAGTTGTAGCCAAAAATCACGAGAGATAGAAAAATAGATGTGACTCTCTCGGTTAAAAGCATAACATTTTGGCCTTCATCGGTATGGCAGTATTATCTTTCTTCCTACAGACCGTAAGTGTAACCCCAGCCTGCTGAGTCTGGTCAACAACACCCCCAGCCCTACACCTGTCCCAGGACAAGAGGTCCAGTGGTGGGATGCACAGGGCATCATAGGACTGGTCATCTTCTTCTTCTGCACTCTGTACGCCAGGTATGACATCACAACCTAGAGTAAGGTTCTCTCCAATCCTGGGGACCCACAGGCAGTGGTGGAAAAGGTACCCAAAAGCCACACTTGAGTAAAAGTAAAGATACCTTACTGGAAATTGACTCATTAGAWGAAAAATTCACTCATTAGAATATTACTTGAGTAAGAGTCTTAAAGTACATTTAATATCAGCTACTTTAAGTATAAAAAGTATAAGTATGAAATGTTAGCCGTAAATCCGAAAAGCAAAACAGCCAGATCTTTTATTTGGTTTGAGCTTTTCTGAAAGGTAAGTCTTACGGATGCAAAAAGTGCTCAGATAACACTTAAAATGACATCTCTTACAGACAAAATATAGTCAGTAAACATAAGCAGTTACAATCAGTCACTTTGTTTGGGAAAAAATTGTATAGAACCCTATACATGAGAGTATTTTTATTTTAGGTAACTCATCAAAAGTACATGTACAGATCTGCACACAACCTCACTGTAGGAATATGAGGACATCACCACTGATTGAACTGTGTTAGAAATCAGTGTGTCAGGTCATACCTTTAACATGGACACCTATAACTTGTGAATTTTAAATGTGACTTAACAAAATGCATAAGGCATCCCTTTCCTTMGGCTTGCTAGCATTAAGGTGTCATTACTTGAAGTTGAATTTGCAGTTCATCTTCAATATAAGATGGTTTTCAAAGTTTCTGGAATCCAGGCCTGCTCTCCTGGGGCTGGAAACAAATCCTGCAATGCTGAACAGCCTTTCACAGGCAGCTGATGCATGTAAGGGTGTGTTCAACCTCAGACAGCTTACAGACTGCTGGGAAGGACTTGAGCAGCGGATGCAGTTGTGGTTATAGGGGCTTTTGTAGTGGCGGCTGCTTTTGTGGTGACAGAGGCTGTTGTCATAGTAGCAGATGCAGTTGTGGTTGCGTCAGCTGCTGTTGTGGTGGCAGTTGAATTTGTGGTGGCAGGGGCTGACGTAGTTGCAGCTACAGTTGTGGTGAGAGGGGCTGTGGTATTGGTGGGAGCAGTTGTGGTGGCAGTGGCTGTTGTGGCGATTGCAGTTGTTGTGGCAGCGGCTATTGTCATAGTGGCAGATTGTTGTGGTTAACATCTGCAATTGTAGTGGGAGGAGCTGTCGTAGTAGTTTGACTATATTTGTGGTGGCAGGGGCTGTCGTAGTAGAGGCCGCAGTTTTGGTGACAGGTGTTGTCGTAGTTGCAGCTACAGTTGTGGTAGCTGATGTAGTAGTTGTGGCAGCACTTGTGGTGGTAGCGGCTTCTGTCATAGTGGCAGATGCAGTTGAGGTAGCTGCTGCAGTTGTGGTGGAAGCGGCTGTAATTGTTCGGGTTGCTTTTGTAGTGGCACGGACTTGTGGTAGCTGCTGCATTTCTGCTGGCAGCTGCAGTTGTGGTGGCAGCGGCTGTTGTAGTGTGGGCTGCAGTTTTGGTGTTGGTTGCAGTTGTTGTGACAGGGGAAGTTGTAGTGGCGGATGCGTTCGTGGCAGCAGCCGGTGTCACCAAAACAGCAGCTGCAACTACAACAGCAGTCACTGCCACCACAACTGCAGCAGCAACTATGACAGTCCGTGGCCTGCTGGAGGTCATTTTGCAGGGCGCTGGCAGTGCACCTCCTTGCACAAAGGCGGAGGTAGCGGTCCTGCTGCTGGGTTGTTGCCCTCCTACGGCCTCCTCCACGTCTCCTGATGTACTGGCCTGTCTCCTGGTAGCGCCTCCATGCTCTGGACACTACGCTGACAGACACAGCAAACCTTTTTGCCACAGCTCGCATTGATGTGCCATCCTGGATGAACTGCACTACCTGAGCCACTTGTGTGGGTTGTAGACTCCGTCTCATGCTACCACTAGAGTGAGAGCACCGCCAGCATTCAAAAGTGACCAAAACATCAGCCAGGAAGCATAGGAACTGAGAAGTGGTCTGTGGTCACCACCTGCAGAATCACTCCTTTTTTGGGGGTGTCTTGCTAATTGCCTATAATTTCCACCTTTTGTCTATTCCATTTGCACAACAGCATGTGAAATTTATTGTCAATCAGTGTTGCTTCCTAAGTGGACAGTTTGATTTCACAGAAATGTGATTGACTTGGAGTTACATTGTGTTGTTTAAGTGTTCCCTTTATTTTTTTGAGCAGTGTATATCAAGCAACAAGGCTAAGTAGGCTACCCATTGGACTGAACTACAGTCAGGATTGTAGTTTAAATGGCTGCTTCTCAAATCTATGAAGTGTCAAAATGTACACTATACAAAAGTTGTTTATGAATAAAATATTGTTAATTAACCACATTTAGGTTTAACCATTCTGATGGTGGCGTCATCCTTCGTCCAAGTTGTCGTGAATTTGGGGAAAAGGATTGCAGCTGCGATCAGCTCAGGGTCTTGAAACGTGGCTGACGTGCTTCTTCAGTCCCAGTTATAGCGCATCCACTAGAGGCTTACAGTACTTCAGGGACAACTTGATTCGGTCAAGTTTTGTGATCAGCAAGTTGATAGCTGGAAGTAGCCACCCCACCTGGACATTGGATTCAGCCTGCAGGATGTTGATGCTCTTTGCCCCTGGGCTCATGGTGGCAGCATACTCTGTGAGGAAGGCGAGTTCAGCTGGATTGAACCTGCGGAAGAGAAGAAAAAAAATACTAATAATGTTTCCTAACCTACAAAGGGAACCACTAACCATTTCGCCTGATTTAACAACCGTAATCAATGGCTGGATGAGTAGTTGACTAAATGATTGTATGGCTACAATGTGAAACGGTTATTAATCCCCAAGCAAAGGGTCGGGAAACACTGCAACATATTTATATGATATTCAAGACCTTACATTATAAAATACAATTCTTACTTACATTGGAACCTTGAAGTCTGTGCAGAGAACTGACGGCCGCCTCTCCTTTGACGATCCTCAGTCTTTCTACAAACATGAACCAGGAGTTCCACCTTGTAGCATTCGGGCGTAGCAGCTGGAGGTCGCAAGTATCTTCAATGGTTTCGGCTGCAAGTGTAGATCTCCCGCATTTGTTCCAAAGTGCTTGGCACTTGCCAAATGTTGAACAGAACACTTTATTTTGTAAGCCTCACTGGATGTTGCTTTCAGGGCATTGCCTGTAGAGCCTTAGTTGAGTAGGTGGCAAGCATAACACTGGTGCTTCGGCAGCTTGTACATCTTCATTCAAGATCGTTGCCACATCAAACTTCACTTCAATCTCCTCTTGTTCCTCTTCACCATCGTCCTGGCTAGCTGCCTCACCACCACCCACTTCTTCGACTTCCTCGTTGTTTTCACATTCTCCAAAAACTTGGAAAGCTTTGAATAAGGTAGTCATTGTGAGAACAGACAATCTTACTCTGGGTTTCGAACTCAGAATGGATGTCATTTAGGGAGCCTGCCAACACATCAAAGGTGTGCGATCCTCTCAACTGTTTACAGGCCAGGGCTGCAGAGCATCTGAGACTGTCAGGGTCTATCCAATGGGCTGTAACACCAATGAAGCTCCGTCTTCTTGCAGACCAGCAGTCGGTGGTGGTGGCGATGTGGTCAACTCCTCCCATGGCCATAGTCACCTTCATTTCCTTGGATGCTTCATTAATCCTAGAGCGCAGTGTGGGCCTTGATATTATCGTTGAGTTAGGCTGCAGATCCTGCAAACTGAATGGTTCTTGTTCTACTACAGCGAATAGTTGGAGCCCTTGGACCATAATTCACCACAGCTTTGTCGATGGATTTGAGACGCTGCCTTCAGTAATTTGCTCTGCTTGATGTTGGAGGGAGTGTCAGGGGCATGTTCTCTTCAATGTGTTTGCTGTCAGTTCTCCAAACTTAAGATGGTGTACATGCTTTCTCTGAAATAATAATAAAATGAAAAGACAGTTACTTAATAACTAGGTAACTACCATTACCAAATACTTAAGGTATAGGATCCTAATTTTAATGCTATAAACAACATTAGTTAAGTGAGTTTGACCAATGAATATAACAATGAGAAAAAAACTATTCATTGATCTAGCTAACATAAGTCTACAGTAATTAGCTAGGTGAGAAGAACAACTTTATCAACTAACACAAGGAATAACATTTCTAGCTAAACTAGTGGGTGTTAGCTAACATTGGAAACCTAACGTTAGCTAGCTTGACCAGGAGTGTTTTAGAGAAAAAGGTATTTGGCTTGATTAACGTTACAGGCTGACCACACCGCTCGAGTCGTGTGCTCGAGCGTTGCAAAATAAATGTAAAAATCTATGTTATTCAATTATTGCTTCAACGAACGTCTGCATTGCCAAGGGCTAAAATAGAAATCCGTTCTATTTCTGGCGTAGATTGCGCTGCAAGTCCTGCCTCTCCCATCTCCCCATTGGTTTATAGAAGCAGGTACCCACGTGCCATCTCGTGGGTGACTGAAAGACGAACGAGGTCGGTGGCGGTAATGCACTTCATTTATGAAAGTTGCCAATCGCAATATAAAGTCAAGAGAAGAAAGTGTGGATTAATTGGCAGAGTAAAGGACCTTGTGCATTTCAGGTAAAATAACAACTCAATGTTTATATCCCAGGACAAATTAGCTAGCAAGTGCAAGCTAACTAGCGAAATTGCCATAAATGTTTAATGCTTTTTGAACTGTCCTCAAATTAATATAATTGGTTCAGAGTTTGTTTCGATATTTAAACCTGCGTGTCGTGATCGCGTTTGGTGTGGGGGGACAAGCTTGCACATGCTAGCTAATTTGTCCTACTTAGCTAGCTTGCTGTTGCTAGCTAATTTGTCCTGGGATATAAACATTGAGTTATTTCACCTGAAATGCACAAGGTCCTCTACTCCGACAATTAATGCACACTTTTCTTCTCTTGACTTTATATTGCGATTGGCAACTTTCATAAATGAAGTGCATTACCGCCACCGACCTCGTTCGTCTTTCAGTCACCCACGTGGGTATCACCAATGAGATGGCACGTGGGTACCTGCTTCTATAAACCAATGGGGAGATGGGAGAGGCAGGACTTGCAGAGCGATCAACTCACCGAGTTGCGTTTTATTTATTTTTCTTCCAGCTTCAGATTGATTTGAATTTGTAGTGAGTAATGAAGGTCTCGGGAAATGTATCGGAGTAAAAGTTTACATTTTCTTTTGAAAGTTGCCATTTCTTTTGAAAATGTAGTGAAGTAAAAGTCGACAAATATAATTTGTAAAGTACAGATACTCCAAACTACTTAAGTACAGTAACAAAGTAGAAATTCTTTGTTACTTTACACAACTGCCCACAGGACTGGACCGGGTACTCTTCGTAGCAGCCCAGACCAGAGACACCTGATCGAAGTACTGTGCTAGATTTAAGCCTGTGGATCCTCAGGGGTAGATTTGAGAAACACTGGTTTAGAGCTCTTTCAAATGAAATCCAGACCCTTCGAGCCTGTCCATCACTTACCTTTTTTTTCCTGACGTGTTTCCTGCTCTTTCCCTCTTCTTGCCTGCAGCATCCGTTCGTCCAACAACACCCAGGTGAACAGGCTGATGCAGACAGAGGAGGACCAGGGTCTGGCTGCAGACGACCACGAGGCGGCCATGGGGGAGGACGGGGTCAGACGGGCTGTGGACAATGAGGAAGATGCGGTCACCTACTCTTACTCCTTCTTCCACTTCAGCCTGTGCCTGGCCTCCCTATACATCATGATGACACTGACCAACTGGTACCAGTAAGTAGCTCTGTTTTTCTTTGGTTATATGTGATGGGATAGAGGAATAGGGATGTGTACAGGTATAACTGCGGTGATTCACGTTGTTTAAGACGTGGATACATGCGTCAGCTCCCCAATTTAATGCCAGGGCTTTAGGTCAGCAGGCTAACAGTCTTGTGGTACTCAGACGACCCGGTTTTCCAAACAAACATATGGTCTACTATGTGTTTTTGAGATGTAAATAAAATGTGATTGATCCTGATTTCTCCCCAGACCTGACGCAGACTACCAGGCCATGCAGAGCAGTATGCCAGCAGTGTGGGTGAAGATTAGCTCTAGCTGGATAGGCTTGGCTCTCTACCTCTGGACCTTGGTAGCTCCTCTCATCCTCTCTAACCGAGACTTCAACTAAAGGCATACACATTCCATCCAGGGCTGTCCCAAATGGTACCTCTATTCCTAAGTAGGAATAGGGTAGGTGTCTTTTCAGATTTGCTTTACTGTTTGGCATGTTTTGAGTCACACTACTGGGTAAAAACATTTTCATTGTGCTGCTTGAAGAAGGGAATCACTGTCGTTTTTGTTTTATTTAAAAAGAAAAATGTCCAGGCTTGTCTCATTGACTAGACTTAACAAGAATCTGGGACACTCAAATGACTATGATATGCAGCGTTTGGTATGATTTCATAAAACTAGTTACTTAAGGCAAAAACGAAAGGAGGGTGGTTGGCTGGGTGGGTGAATCTCATCACGGACAATTTTAGCTAATTGGCAACTTTGTGATGACTTAATACTTTTTAGCAACTTTGCAAGTACTTAGCATGCTAGCTACCTTTTAACTTTAATCCTTAAGCGTCTAGATAGTCATACCAAGGATCATTTAGCAACTTGATTTAGAATTTTAGGACCCCTTTCGGCTTTGATTATTTGAATCAGCTGTGTAGTGTTTGGGCAAAAACCAAAACGTGCACCCCTTGGGGTCCCGAGGACCGAGTTTGGGAAACCCTGGTGTAGAGAATCATTGTAACATCTAAACCGCTGTGAAATATACCTTTTTCCATAACCAAAAATATTGTATTTCCAGCTGTTTGAAGATGATGTACAAAACCGAAAGTAACACACACAAAGGAAACTTCAGAATGGGAAACATAGAAATGGCGCACATAGAAAAGTGACAGATGTATACCACACTTCTATGTGAATTTGGCCGGGTAGCCCAAAAAGTTACACATTGCATACTTCCATAAATGTTTTTACTGGTACCGGACTACCTTCAGATGTGGGCATCCTAGAGCAAAACAACCGACGTGTTCGGGAGAGTCACTTCTTCATCGAAGGGTCATATTAGTGTGTAGGCCAAACTGTTCGGACGCGACAGACGTTTTCGTGAGGAACGATTTTTTTATTATTTTTCCCCCCCCATGGATGTCTCATGGTCTGGCAAACACCTCTAGCTTGGCCACCTTCCACCACAAATGCGGAAGGCTGCCATTGGTGGGTGTGGTGGATTGAGACTCAGCCCACGCAAATAAACTGCTATCTTTAACAGACAGCTTTGATGGTGATGTTTTTTTGTTGAAATTATTATGCTAACTAGATTTCCGCGGGGGTGCGGATGTCGACTCTAGGGGGTAACTACTAGCCTAGCTAACGTTAGTCGCAATAAATTGGAATTTGTAACATTGCATATTCGTAACATATTGTACAAATTACTATATATATATATATATAGTAATTCATAACATCATACTAATTTGTGTTTTCCATTTACTATTTTAAGTCTACCTATGAGTCCAGGTTGTTGTTAGCCATACTTGAGGTTGGTTTTATCATTGTTTTTTTTTTTATATACATACAAAAACATTTGCTTGGTTTGACGCTTTTAATAATATTTCTTAACATATCTGGTCAGCGAATCTACTAAAATGTAAAAGTGCCTTTTAAACCTACAGATTTGCTACACAATAAACTAGCTTTATATTCAAATTTGTATATGATTTGTATCTCTAATGCCTCTCCTTATTATAATGAAATGTAATAAATCTGAATCTCTGAAATGTCGTGTTCTATTGTTATTTTAAGCGTTCATGGTATCCTGTAGGTGGGACTGTTGCCCCTCAAATTACTGTAATGTACGTCGCTCTGGATAAGAGCGTCTGCTAAATGACTAAAATGTAAAAATGTATATTTCTGCGAGATTCTCTTTGAGATTAGTTCTATGCACTTCTTTTATATAAGTAGAAAGTGCCCTTAGTACTACTTTTGGGACATATTTAAGAATTGTGTCTCTGCCATTCTCCCTCAAGTGAAAAATGTTAGCTCAATTCACCAGGACAACCAATGCCTAATGCCGTCTACTAATGAAATAGCATTTCCCATGTAATGGCTGCAGCAACCTTCGAATCAAGTGCTATACTCTGTTCAACACTACTCCTACTTCATTCTGTCTGCGGGACATTCCAGCACAGGAGAAGTAAAGGAAACGGACCAAAGACATGTCATCACGTGATGTCATCAGTCTAAGCCAACAGGGATTCCAGAACCTCCCATAGCCTCTGGCTTCATTCCATCACCCTGATCACCTGACCACAATCACGCTCCAACAGGATTATTCTTATTTCCTTGTGATGCAGGAATTCTCTCTCGAAGGAGGAGGGAGAGTTCCCCATCACAAGATCGGCATGAGGGGGTTTTACACAAGCCCAACGGTGTATTTATTGAGGATCAAATGGGTTCGGCTGGGGACGAGGAGCACAGAGCGATGGGTCTGTAGCCAGTCCTTGAATCAAATCACTGACCGATTTTTGAGTGTGAGTTTACGCATAGCAGAATTAAACACTGACACACACTGTAGTACTACACACACACAGTGGAAAATAGTGCCATGCCATATTAATTTCAGCTGACTGCTTTATGGTGGTCTGTTAGTTTGGGCTTATGTGCACATGCTTTCATTTAATCACTTTGAGAGCCTTCCTTTCGCTCTTTTACAGGACATATCTGAGTGGTTTTCGGTCCTGTGGACTAGTAATTCTATTTATATGATCTTGATGAGTGGGTGACCTTGTTAGTGTGGTGATCCTGGGTCTCTGTGACAAACTGGTCGATAGCGGTGGAGTTCCCCTCACAGCAGCCAGGCAGACCTAGCCTACATAATGCTGTTATATAACTGCCTGGCTGGGGGAACACACCATGCCATGACTCTGTCTGGGGCCTCCACTGTGGTGCGGTAGAGGACAGAATCCGGGAAAGGTCTGTTGTATAAACCAGTTAGGATCATGCTCTCACTGGGGATGAGCACTCCCACTGTGCGTCTGGATACCTCCTGTAGGTTCAGGTGAACACAGGTAGAGGGAAAATGTATATTCTTGAGCAGGGCTGTACAATCCAGTTCCTGGAGAGCTACCGTTTTGTAGGTTTTCACCAGAACCCTAATCTAGCACACCTGATTCAAAAAAATGTTGCTGCTTGATGAGCTGAACCAGGTTAGGTACAACTGGCGTTGGAGCAAAAACCTACAGGTCGGTAGCTTTCCAGGAACAGGTTTGGAGATTCCTGTTCTAGTGAGCTACTGGCTGTGCAGGCTTTTTCTTCAGCCCTGCTCTGACACTCCAGATTCAGTTACTCAAGGTCATCGATCTATTACTATAGATTAGAATCAAGTGTGTAGTAGGGTCAGACCAGATTCATGCAGGAGGGAGGATAGCTACTAGCGTCCCAGGAGGATTGCTTGGCAACTCTCTGGTATAGAATATAACCTGGCAACTCTCAGTATAGAGAGCTACTGTCAGGTTATAATCTATACCAGTGGGTTGGCAGGTTAACCTGGCAGCTCTAAGTATGTAACCTAGCAACTCTGGCATAGTATATAACCTGGCAACTCTCTGGTACACAGTGCTTTCAGAAATTATTCAGACCCCTTGACTTTTTCCACATTTTGTTACAGCATTATTCTAAATAAAATCAGAAATACCTTATTTACATAAGTATTCAGACCCTTCGCTATAAGACTTGGTCAGGGAGGTGACCAAGAACCCGATGGCTACTCTGACAGAGCTCCAGAGTTCCTCTGTGGAGATGGGAAAACCTTCCAGAAGGAAAATCATCTCTGCAGCACTACACCAATCGGGCCTTTTAAGGTAGTGGCCAGACAGAAGCCACCCCTCAGTAAAAGGCACATTGCAGCCTGCTTGGAGTTTGCCAAAGGGCAAATAAAGGACTCTCAGACCCTGAGAAACAAGATTCTCTGGTCTGATGAAACCAAGATTTTATTATTTGTCGTGAATGCCAAGTCTGGAGGAAACCTGGCACTATCAATATGGTGAAGCATGGTGGTGGCAGCATCATGCTATGAGGATGTTTTTCAGTGGCTGGGACTGGGAGACGAGTCAGGATCGAGGGAAAGAGTAACAGAGCAAAGTACAGAGAGATCCTTGATGAAACCTGCTCCAGAGCACTCGATCTCAGACTGGCGCGAAAGTTCACCTTCCAACAGGACAATGACCCTAAGCACACAGTCAAGACAATGCAGGAGTAGCTTCGGGACAAGTCTCTGAATGTCCTTGACTGACCCAGCCAGAACCCGGACT
This sequence comes from Salvelinus sp. IW2-2015, assembly GCF_002910315.2. Classification (NCBI taxonomy): domain Eukaryota; kingdom Metazoa; phylum Chordata; class Actinopteri; order Salmoniformes; family Salmonidae; genus Salvelinus; species Salvelinus sp. IW2-2015. The sequence continues at coordinate 10,838,220 of NC_036869.1, forward strand.
TGAACCCGATTGGAGAGACCTGAAAATAGCTGTGCAGCGATGCTCCCCATCCAACCTGACAGAGCTTGAGAGGATTTGCAGAGAAGAATGGGAGAAACTCCCCAAATACAGGTGTGCCAAGCTTGTATGGTCATAACCAAGAAGACTCGGCTGTAATCGCTGCCAAAGGTGCTTCAACAAAGTACTGAGTAAAGGGTGTGAATACTTATGTGAAATTTCTGCTTTTTATTTTAAATACGTTAGCAAAACTTACTAAAAACCTGTTTTTGTTTTGTCTTGATTGGGTATTGGGTGTAGATTTGATGAAGGTGGAAAAAACTATTTTATCCATTTTTGAAAAAGGCTATAATGTAACAAAATGTGGAAAAAGTCTAAATGTTCTGAATACTTCCCGAATGCACTATAGGATATAAACGGGCAACTCTCAGGTATAGAATATAACCTGGTAACTCTCTCGTATAGAGTAGTATATAACCTGACAACTCTGGTATAGAATATCACCTGGCAACTCTCTTGTATAGTATACAACCTGCCAACAATCAAGGTATAGTGTATAACCTGGRAATTCTCTGGTATAGAATATAACCTGGTACCTCTCTGGTATAGTATACAACCTGGCACCTCCCTGGTATAGAATATAACCTGGCACCTCCCTGGTAGAAAATATATACAGTTGAAGTTGGAAGTTTACATACACCTTAGCCAAATACATTTAAACTAAGTTTTTCACAATTCCTGACATTTAACCTGAGTAAAACTTCCCTGTCTTAGGTCAGTTAGGATCACCACTTTATTTTAAGAATGTGAAATGTCAGAATAATAGAGAGTGATTTATTTCAGATTTTATTTATTTCATCACATTCCCAGTGGGTCAGAAGTTGCACCAGTCCCTCCTGCAGAAAAGCACCCCCACAACATGATGCTGCCACCCCCGTGCTTCACAGTTGGTATGGTGTTCTTCGGCTTGCAAGCATCCCCCCTTTTTCCTCCAGACATAACGATGGTCATTATGGTCAAACAGTTCTATTTTTGTTTAATCAGACCAGAGGACATTTCTCCAAAAAGTACAATCTTTGTCCCCATGTGTAGTTGTAAACCGTAGTCTGGCTTTTTTATGGCGGTTTTGGAGCAGTGGCTTCTTCCTTACTGAGCGGCCTTTCAGGTTATGTCGATATAGGACTCGTTTTACTGTGGATATAGATACTTTTTTATCTGTTTCCTCCAGCATCTTCACAAGGTCCTTTGCTGTTGTTCTGGGATTGATTTGCACTTTTCACACCAAAGTACGCTCATTTCTAGGAGACAGAACGCGTCTCCTTCCTGATTGGTATGACGGCTGCGTGGTCCCATGGTGTTTATACTTGCGTACTATTGTTTGCACAGATGAACATGGTACCTTCAGGCATTTGTAAAATGCTCCCAAGGATGAGTCAGACTTGTGGAGGTCTACAATTGTTTTCTGAGGTCTTGGCTGATTTCTTTAGATTTTACCATGTCAAGCACAGAGGCACTGAATTTGAAGGTAGGCCTTGAAATACATCCACAGGTACATCTCCAATTGACTGAGGCTAATTGACATAATTTATCAGAAGCTTCTAAAGCCATGACATCATTTTCTGGAATTTTCCAAGCTGTTTAAAGGCACAGTCAACTTAGTGTATGTAAACTTCTGACCCACTGGAATTGTGATACAGTGAATTATAAGTGAAATAATCTGTCTGTAAACAATTGTTGGAAAAATTACTTGTGTCATGCACAAAGTAGATGTCCTAACTGACTTGCCAAAACTATATTTTGTTAACAAGAAATTTGTGGAGTGTTGAAAAACTAGTTTTAATGACTCCAACCTAAGTGTATGTAAGCTTCCGACTTCAACTGTATGTTACTAACAAATGATAGGGAAGATTCCCTTGTGGGCTAAGCCGATATGGTGGCTTGGTGGGCAAAGGGAAGTGTGTGTGGACTGAGCGAGAGCGGGAAAGACCAGAGGGATCACACAGTACTACTATAATTATATTAATTGAAATGCTAATCCTTTGCACATGAACACTCACTCATTCGGGAATAATTGCAATCAATATTAATATTTACGCCCATGTGTCGTGATCTTTTCTGTTGGAATCCGGTCCGTCTGCTGGAGAGTCAGTTCATCCGCATCTCTTTCTCTCTCTCTCCGCTTCCCTGAAGATCAAAGTCTTTCGTGGTTAGAATGGATACCATTCAGAAATGTTACCATAGAATAGATGTTTCGGTGGTTGTCGGTCTTTGCATCCCAGGTTTACATCATTTCTAGCTGCAGACTAGTAATTAGTATCTTAGATTTCCCCTTATTCTGTAGGGATCGATAGTCTCAGAGTTTAACCATTTCCAGCCGTGTAGCCAATGCTCCACGTGGTATGGTTAGGAATTCAATAACTATTCGCAATCACAGATTACGCTGTGGGTTTGCTTAGTCTTGGTACTCAAACCTGTGCCACCTCCGCTTACACCGAGATATGCGTGGTCTGAAGAGGATTTCCCTCAGAAGGGTGTTTTATTCGTAACAGTAGAACAAGCAGTTCTATGACGCCTGATCATGTCTGTGCTCACAGGAACAGGCCAATGACTTAGTTAAACTTTAAAGGGAATACAATTCTCTCACATTAAAGGTTTAACATCACATTACATCATTTCACAAATAGTTTCATCTTTACTCATTCATTTTATACAATAATTAGATGCAAACCTCATAACGGAGGCACCTGTATAAACAGAGTTACGGTAATGTGGCTGTATTGTCTTTCACGAGGCCACAAAACTTAAACAAAATGGACCGGGTCGTAGCTGGCTTCTCAACCGACTGTTTACACATTCTCTACAACATGGATATTGTTCAGTTCTCAAATTCTGTGATGTAGTAGAAGTTCCTTTGTTCTACTGTGAAACTCTCTCTTTCTATACTGCATGGCCAGGTCGAGAAATTCTCCGCCAGGAATTTACGACCTGAGATAACAGAACCTGGGTGTAGAGTGAGAGAGAGCGGGGGAAGCCACGATCTATATCCAGAAAGGGCCACGTCATGACACCTGTTAATTCACTGGTATAGAATACAACCTGGCAACTCTCTGGTATAGAATATAACCTGGCAACTTTCAGTATATAACCTGGCAACTCTCTGGTATTAAATCTGACCTGGCACCTCTTTGGTATAGAATATAACCTGGAAATTTTGGTATAGAATACAACATGGCAACTCTCTGGTATAGAATAAACCTGGCAACTTTCAGAATTATAACCTGGCAATTCTCTGGTATAGAGTATAACGTGCCAACTCTCTGGTATAGTATACAACCTGCCAACTCTCTGGTATAGAGTAAAACCTGGCAACTCTCTGGTATAGAGTATAACGTGCCAACTCTCTGGTATAGTATACAACCTGACAACTCTCTGGTATAGAATAAAACCTGGCAACTGTATGGTATAGAATAAAACATGGCAACTCTCTGGTATAGAATAAAACCTGGCAACTTTCAGTATATAACCTGGCAACTCTCTGGTATAGAATATAACGTGCCAACTCTCTGGTATAGAATATAATGTGCAAACTCTATGGTATAGTATACAACGTGCCAACTCTCTGGTATAGAATATAACCTGGCAACTTTCAGAATATAACCTGGCAACTCTCTGGTTTAGTATAAAACCTGGCACGTCTCTGGTATAGAATATAACCTGGCAACTCTGGTATAGAATACAACATGGCAACTCTCTGGTATAGAATATAACCTGGCAACTCTCTGGTATAGAATTTAACATGGCAACTCTCTGGTATAGAATATAACCTGGCAACTCTCAGGTAGAGAAAATAACCTGGCAACTCTCAGTATATAACCAGGCAACTCCCTTGTAGAGAATATAACCTGGCAACTCCCTGGTATAGAATACATCTGGCAATTTTCAGAAAATAACTGGCAACTCTGGTATAGAATATAACCTGGCAACTCTCTGGAAGAGAATATAACCCGGCAACTTTCAGTATAAAACCTGGCAACTCTGGTATAACATATAACCTTGCAACTCTCTGGTAATGAATATAACCTGGCAACTCTGTGGTATAGAATAAAACCTGGCAACTCTCTGGTATAGAATATAACCTGGCAACTATCAATATATATCCTGGCAACTCACTGGTAGAGAACGTAACCTGGCAACTCCCTGGTAGAGAATATAACCTGGCAACTTTCTGGTATAGAATAAACCTGGCAACTTTCAGAATATAACCTGGCAACTCTCTTGTGTAGTATATAACCTGGCAACTCTCTGGTATATAGAACATAACCTGCCAACTTTCAGTAATACCTGGCAACTTTCAGTATATAACCTGTTAACTCTCTGGTATAGTATATAACCTGGCAACTCTCTGGTACAGAATATAACCTGGCAACTCTCTGGTACAGAATGTAACCTGGCAACTCTCTGGTACAGAATGTAACCTAGCAACCTGTGTAGAAAAACAAGCTAAATGTTGAGCAATTAACTACTGAAGGCTTTAATGGGAAGTCTCAGAGGTCTTTGGCAGCTATTTCAGCTGTGAGTCTTGCTTGGTAAGTCTCTGAAAGTTTACACACCATGTCCCATTCTTTAAAATATTCCTCAAGTTCTTTAAAATTCTTTGTGGATCATTGCTAGACAACCATTTTCAGGTCGAGCCATTTATTTTTAAGTCAAAACTAACTCGGCCTCTCAGGAACATTCACTGTCTTCTTGGTAAGCAACTCCAGCGTAGATTTGGCCTTGTGTTTTAGGTTATTATCCTTCTGAAAGGTGAATTAATCTCCCAGTTTCTGGCGGAAAGCAGACTACCAGGTTTTCCTCTAGGATTTTGCCTGTGCTTAGCTCCATTCCATTTATTTTTTATCCTGAAAAACTCCCCAGTCCTTAACCATTACAAGCATACACATTACATGATGCAGCCACCACTATGCTTGAAAATATGGAGAGTGGTACTCCAGTAATGTGTTGCATTGGATTTGCCCAAAACAACCTTTTATTCAGGACAAAAAGTTAATTGCTTTGCCACATTTTTTGCAGTATTACTTTAGTGCCTTGTTGCAAACAGGATGCATGTTTTGGAATATTTTTGTTCTGTACAGGCTTCCTTCTTTTCAGTCTGTGATTTAGGATAGTATTGTGGAGTAACTACAATGTTGTTGATCCATCCTCAGTTTTCTCCTATCACAGCCATTAAACTAACTGTTTTAAAGTCACCATTGGCCTCATGGTGAAATCCCTGAGGGGTTTCCTTCCTCTCCGGCAACTGAATTAGGAAGGACGCCTGTATCTTTGCAGTGACTGGGTGTATTTATACACCATCTAAAGTGTATTATTAGTATCTCTGTGTGGGGTAAAGAGATTAGYTAGTCCTCAAAAAAATTATGTCAAACACTTATTGCACACCGAGAGTCCGTGCAACTTATTATGTGACTTGCTAAGCACATTTTTACTCCTGAACTTATTTAGGCTTGACATTTCAGCTTTTTACTTAAAAAAAAAAAGAATTTGTAAACATTTCGAAAAACATAACACTTTGACATTATGAGGTATTGTGTGTAGGCCAGTGACAAAAAAAATACAAAATTCAGGCTGTAACACACAATGTGGACAAAGTCAAGTGGTGTGAAAACTTTCTGAAGGCGCTGTGATAATACTTTAGGTCCAGACTTATATATTTGATTCAGACAATACAATAATAATATAGGGAACCTCTTCACATTCTGATGTATGATCATCAAGTAATTAAGGGTTCAAGCTGCGAGAAACCCTATTGTATTTGTTGGCAGTCATTATTAATATTACATAGTAATTATTTAATTAGGGTACAGAAAAGTAATTCAACATTTATTTACATTGTCTATRGTGTTACACTGTAACATAACTAATTTATACAGTAATTTTGGCTTTCAACAGTAAACTCAAACGTTTAACTACATAATACTGTAAATGATGGTGCATTGTGGGAAAATGTATGTATTTTAATAGTATAATAGTCAATTTTAAGATATTGTACTGTCATTACACAGTACTTGCTTTGAGACTGTATGTATATTACAGTAGCAATACTGTAATATGAAATACAGAATTGTACTTGCCACTAAGCTGCCTGTCAAATTCATGGCAACCCCTTTACAATGTAGGCCTGCTATTATCCATTGTCTCTGTCACTCACCAGGATTTGTTCAAACGGAGATTATATGAAATATATAATATCATAGGCCTATTTAAAACTACATTGAAGGCTAATACCATACCAGAGCCTTTAATGAGAAACAAAAGGCATAGGCCTGTTTCTCCACTGTAGTGACTACAGTATGCCACTGCCAGCACTGCAAGTTGTTAAAGTGGGCGGAGTATTTCTCTGGTCTCGTGAGTGCTAGTGCGGTGCGCTGGAACTGCGTGGATCGAACCAGCATGTTTTTCGCGAGGACCAGCTGTGTGTGTGGGACATTGGCGCACGCTGCTGTGTGAAATCGCAGCATCAGTTTGAAAAGGGACAATGAGGAGAGAAGAGGGGACCATCCATCCCTATCCCGCCAGCGTCAAGAAAAATAACACTTATCAACCTGGGGCAGTCCGTTTACATGGTAGGATAGATTCTGAGAAAGTCTGCTCTGTTTCCGAATAGCCTACATGGCTTAAACAGTGCAGCTATGTTGACAGGTAGCACATTTACATTTTAGCATCTGGCTTTATTACCATAATTTTGCATACCGGTATGCCCCTGGCTGATAAGCCTCTGTGGAGGAGACACGGCAACTGCACTGCAACGAAGTGAAGTTCACTACCAGCGGCTCTGCAGGTACAGTAATGCTAGATACATTGTATCATTATTTGAAACCTTCAAGAGCTCACTAGCTACAGTAACTGTTTTTCACAGGAGATGATGATAGGTTATTGTGCGTTCTCGCGCGTTGCAGGTCGCGTGCATAAAACCTTCTATCCAACAAAACAGCGAACTATGAAAAATGTGTTATGTTTTTGTGTATGAAGCAGAATGCATTGTGAAAATCGTGGATTGCGTGTTGTGTGCATGTGTAGCTACTAGTTTATACCTACTGCCTCTGTTTTGTACAGTATTGGGTCCATTCCAAGGCTTGGTTTGTCATTGTTCAAGTGTAATAGGTAGATATGAGAAAAGGAAGAGCGAAACCAGTGTTTCAGCTTGCCAACCACACAGTCGCCAGGCTACATTATGCAGATAGGAAACGGAACAACACGCGATCGGACGGCCATGTGTTTTTATTTTTTTTATCAGCCATTATTTTACAGTAGCCTAGGCTATTGACTCATCAATAAAATAACGGAAATAATTATGTATGAATAAGAAAATCCTCTAGTTGTGTTTGTCTTACAAAGACATCTTGGTCAAATATTATGCCATTTGCTTTTTCGAATAATTTGTCATTCGATTAGGTCATGCTGTTGCCAACGTGCATCTCACTAATGTGAGTCGCTCTCTCAGGAATGCAAGAGCCCTCAATCCCACATCAGCATCCACAGGACAGGGATGCCATGCCTCCTTTTCTCCTCCAATCTCCGAAAGCGAGAATAGGGAAATTAATTTACAACATAAAATGGATGTCAAATAACGTAGGCCTATTTCATAACCATTTTAGAATAGCCGGAAATGTAGTGGTCATTCTGCAGAGCATGCCCTATGAATTGACTTATTCTGTGCATGGAATTCTAACCTGCTAGAATTCAATGTGACTGACTACGGCAGAGAGAGCATCCCGTACAGTCCGCGGGAATGTCAGCCGCACACGAAATCATATCGTTATCAATAAATATTAGCATACAATATCCCCATTGCTCGGCTCAGATTGCGGCTCGTTTGTGTTTAATATTATGTCACTGCGGATATACTGAAGCATGCAATYTCAGTAGTCAATATCTATCCACTGTGCCTGTCTGTCTGCACAGATCCGAACCCTATTCATCAAATTCTACTCTATTCGCCAAGTAAATTGTCAGAAAATGACATTGGTAAGAATTAGATCGCCTATATTAGACTCCAGCCGCGTAGGTTTCTTGGAATGAACGATGGCGTAACGCTGCCGCACCGCAGTCAGTGGCACTGTTGTGGACGACACTGCTGCGTCCATCCATGCGCCCCGGTGACGCTTTCTGTGACGCTTTCTCCATTCTCTAGCACGCACATAGCCTTCTGTTTGTTGCAAGCACATCTTTCTTTGTGAAATACGGATACATATTGTCCCGCGATGTATTTGTTAATAGTGCATTATAAGAAGTATTACCCATGTGACAGTTGGAGTCCATCAACAGCTCAAGAGTGCTTCGATTTCCAATACCACGCGCCCCTATAGTATTAACTATCATCTTGCGTGTAATCAAGACGATGGACTGTCGTAAAGACAGAGGGCATTTCAGGCCAAGCTGTTGAAATGTCGATTTTAGACACTTCAGAAATGTTTTTTGTTGTTTTGAATTTATAGAGAGAACAATACATATGTGTGCCATATCGTAGTGTATTTTATTGATGCAAATATGATTTCCAAAATAATAGGCCTTGGACACTAGATGGTTCCCAATTATTCAAACTCAACACCAAAACATTGTTTTCTTCATCAAAGCTTTTTTTGTTTTGGCATTGAAGCTTTTTTGACCAGTTTTTACTTGTTCAGTTTTTGTAGTTTTTTTTAATCCTCTTAAGTTGTGTAGTAAAAGTGTTCATGCAAGTACATTGTGTTYCATTCCATGTCTAAAATGTGCTGTATAAATAAAGCTTGATTTMATTTAGTTGGTTTAGCTGTTGCTGGTATTTAACTGCTACAGTATTTAAAGTTGACGATTTAGGGCCAGGAATCTGGTGCCCCCAAACTGATCAGTCCTGACATCCCATGGCACCTAATGCTGTGCAGCAGGGTGATTGGGTGTCAGTTTGGCATGCAGAGGGAGGAGAGAGAGGGCACACAGTCTCACTCCCTGTGAGACTGTGCTTTGCTGTGGAAAGGTGGGATGTTTGGCATTCTTCTGACTGTGTGTGTGTGACTTCATAGAGGGAATTTCCCCCGTGGCTTCATGGAGAGCCCAGTGGTAACATTATGATTTATTTTCTCCAAGGCGTCCCTCCTCCTTACTCTTAGACATATAATAGCAGGAATAGGTGTGTGTGTGTGTGTGTGTGTGTGTGTGTTGGGGTGGTAGATGTCTAGTCTCCCTTATGGCTCTAATCTGATAGTAGTAGTGGGGTGGTAGATGTCTAGTCTCCTTTATGGCTCTAATCTGATAGTGGTAGATGTCTAGTCTCCTTT
>NC_036869.1:10847548-10882198 GCF_002910315.2 Salvelinus sp. IW2-2015
GTGTGTGTGTGTGTGTGTGTGTGTGTGTGTGTGAGATCATGGTAAGTGTTGATTGTATGCTGTTGCATAAACCTCTACTCCAACCCAGTTATTGGTGATGATGATGATGATCACAAGGCTGCTACTGAGGGAGGATGTAACTGATTCATATTTTGTGACCTCGTATTCAACTAGCCTCTAACAACACTAGTAGACATTTGTCCCAGATTCTATTTGTGTGGTAGAATAGAAATGCCCCTCTCTCAGCTGTGTCGGTGACTGGGGAGAGGAGAGACCAAGGACATCAGGACAATCACACTAGATGCTATTGAGGAAAAACACCTGTACAGAATGACCTAAAAACCTAAGGGATCAATGCAGAACAATAACAATATGAACATTCGCACAGTTAAAATACCTTTTATATAAAACTTGAATAACCACAGTTTCACTTTCCACTGTGAACTATAGTATTTAGCCAAAGCAAGAGCATAATGCTGTGACTGTGACACTGATTGGCCCAGAGCCCAAATGGCACTTACCATGTTTGCCTTTAGGACCAAAATGGAATGCAGTTTGTTCTTGATACTGAACATGAGCACACTTTGAGAAGCAACACAGTCTCACGAGTCATTCCAGCTCGAGCCAAAACACATACAGTGGTGGTATGGTAAACATTTAAGAAGGAACGAAGAGTCTCCAAAGTGCGGTCCTGAAAGTGTGTGTGTGTGTTTTGCACGTGTGTGTGTGTGTGTGTGTGTGTCAAAGGTGTCTCTGTTCAGCCAAGATTAGTTCAGCCTGGTGAGGACAACATTGATATTCTTCCTACACTTGCTTCTGGATGCCCTGTCAGTTTCCTCATCCCTCAGGTTTCAGTCATCACGCTGACCTTGGGAGCAGGTGAATAAGAGGAAACATTCTCTGCAAACTCCTAATCCTTGGTCCTAGACATAAGAGTACACGAACAGACATCCTTCTAGAGAGCCCAGTGAACCAGATGACTGATTATAGCCATGCATATGGCTTAATGCTGATAATAATCTACAGGAAATGACAGTCAGTTCAGTCCACCACTGATCTATATGGTCCAGTAGGCTACATTATGTCCAGCACTCATTACTCTACTAGCCATCTGATTAGAACAACTGTTTGTTTCCATTATACAGTATCTTGAAATTCCTGCCCACTGTCCTAWCCAACTCACACACTCACACATTTCACTACTATTGAAAGCAAAACGAAGCAAAATGAATAGTCACCAGTAGAGGTCAACCGATTAATCGGAATGGAATTCATAACAATCGGTAATCTGCATTTTTGGACACCGATTATGGCCGATTACATTGCACTCCACGAGGAGACTGCGTGGCAGGCTGACTACCTGTTATGCGAGTGCAGCAAGGAGCCAAGGTAAGGTGCTAGCTAGCATTAAACGTATCTTATAAAAAACAATCAATCTTAACAAAATAACTAGTTAACTACACATGGTTGATGATATTACTAATTTATCTAGCTTGTCCTGCGTTGCATATAATCGTTGCGGTGCCTGTTATTTTATCATTGAATCACAGCCTACTTCGCCAAACGGGTGATTTAACAAGCGCATTCGTGAAAAAAAGCACTGTATATGTATACCTGTATACCTAACCATAAACATCAACACCTTTCTTAAAATCAATACACAAGTATATATTTTTAAACCTGCATATTTAGTTAATATTGCCTGCTAACATTAATTTATTTTAACTAGGGAAATTGTGTCACTTCTCTTGCGTTCTGTGCAWCAGAGTCAGGGTAATGTTATATGCWGCAGTTTGGGCCACCTGGCTCATTGCGAACTGTGTYAAGACCATTTTTTCCTAACAAAGACAGCCAACATCGCCAAACGGGGGAAGATTTAACAAAAGCACATTTGCGAAAAATGCACAATCGTTGCACGAATGTACCTAKCCATAAACATCAATCCCTTTCTTAAAATCAATACACAGAAGTATATATTTTTAAACCTGCATATTTAGTTAAAAGAAATTCATGTTAGCAGGCAATATTAACTAGGGAAATTGTGTCACTTCTCTTGCGTTCATTGCACGCAGAGTCAGTGTATATACAGTTTGGGCCGCCTGACTCATTGCAAACTAATTTGCCAGAATTTTACATAATTATGACATGACATTGAAGGTTGTGCAATGTAACAGGAATATTTAGACTTATGGATGCCACCTGTTAGATAAAATACGGAACGGTTCCGTATTTCACTGAAAGAATAAACGTTTTGTTTTCGAAATTATAGTTTCCGGATTTGACCATATTAKTGACCTAAGGCTTGTATTTCTGTGTGTTATTATATTATAATTAAGTCTATGATTTGATAGAGCAGTCTGAGCGATGGTAGGCAGCAGCAGGCTCGTAAGCATTCATTCAAACAGAACTTTCCTGCATTTGCCAGCAGCTCTTCGCATGCGCTGTTTATGACTTCAAGCCTATCAACTCCCGAGATTAGGCTGGCAATACTAAAGTACCTATTAGAACATCCAAAAGTCAAAGATATATMAAATACAAATGGTATAGAGATAAATAGTCCTATAATAACTACAACCTAAAATGTCTTACCTGGGAATATTGAAGACTCATGTTAAAAGGAACCACCAGCTTTCATATGTTCTCATGTTCTGAGCATGGAACTTAAACGTTAGCTTTTTTACATGGCACATATTGCAATTTTACTTTCTTCTCCAACACTTTGTTTTTGCATTATTTAAACTAAATTGAACATGTTTCATTATTTATTTGAGACTAAATAGATTTTATTGATGTATTATATTAAGTTAAAATAAAAGTGTTCATTGTTCATTCAGTATTGTTGTAATTGTCATTATTACAAATATATTTATAAAAATCGTTCGATTAATCTGTATCTGCTTTTTTGGTCCTCCAATAATCGGTATCGGTATCGGCGTTGAAAAATCATAATCTGTCGACCTCTGTCACCAGTAAATCTGAGTTCTATAAATGTTTGTGTGTGTGAGAGAGAAAGACAGAGATCAAGAATGAGTGTATTGTTACTGTATCAACGTCACTCTATTAAACAAGTGTGAATTTATAGACACTCAGACATATCCAATAAGCCAGTTATTGAAGCAGACAGAAGCTACAGTGAGGTTGAGGAGGACCTGATCTGAGAAGGGACTTGTCTTGGCCATTAATCAGGAGGACTTCCCTGGGTCATCACGGCAACAGCAGAAATGTTCAAACAGCTCTAAGTGAACKTACTTCCTCCCTGTTGGCACCGGCTTACAGGACATCACGAACGGAAATTACACCCCTCTCTCTTTCTTTCTCTATATCACCCTCATTAATGAAAGAGCACACAAACGTGTGTGTGTGTGCTCGCCCACGCATGTGTGTACATAAACATTTCTAGGCTAGTGTGTGTGTGTGTTCATGTGTTTATACTATGTATGGGAATGAGCTCACATGTTGACTGGGTGCTGTGTTTGGCCTGGAGCCCGACCTGTACGTAGCCTGTAGCCCAGTCCTGTCAAGGGTTGGATAGTACTGTGTGACCCTGGTGGGGAGCATATGGACCCAGCCTGCTTTCACAGTGAGGTGGAGAGGCACTTTCTCTGCCCAGCCTGCCTTCTCACCAAGGTGAAGGGCTTGGGTGGTTCTGTTATCACACTGTGAGCTTGGTGGGGAGTGTACGGACCCAGAATGAACCCAAAATGGTTCTCAGTTAGGTGGAGGGGTGGATGGAGATCTCTCTGCTCTCCCTTTCCCGTGGAGTGCTGTGTTTGGACCTGAGCCTGTCTTGTCAAAGGTTGGATGGTTCTAAAACCCTGGAGGAGAATGTATGGACCGAGTATGAACCCAGCCTGGCTTCTCAGTTAGATGGAGAAGCTCTCTCTTTCTCCTGTGGAGGGAAGTTTGGCGGAGGGACCCCCCCCCCCCCCCTCCTCTCTCTCTCTGCCCAGCCTGCCTTCCCAGCTAGTGGAGAGGCTGGCTGGTTCTGTGTGACCCTGGAGGTATTTTTCTCTCTCTGCTTTCTCTCTCGTTCAGTGTCCAGCTTCCTGCAGTGAGGTGCAGGACCAGGCTCTCTCTGCTCTCCCTTTGTCCTGTGGAGAGAGCAGCGGTCAGGCCAGAAGGCCTTCAGCTGTAGGGCTCATTCACAAGACACCAACAGCACACACACACACACACACACTCTACTGCTTTCATAGTTGATGAAGGTCAAGTGTTCTCTGGGTTGGGATAGAGGACTATCTGCCAGTGTGTTAAAACAGGCCTACAGTCAAGCTACCAATGCCAGTAGCTATAGCAAACCTATTTATTTGTTTGTGTCCTCTTAGAGTGGGGATTGGTTGCAGCTTTGTGGAGAATAGAGTTTTTTTAAAATGGATTAATTGGTCTTATCAAGTCTTAAAATGTTAACGTGTCAAGCGTAGCTGTGGCCGCCAATAAGGGCCGCTTTTATCGATATCTGTGGCAGGCTTCATTGATAGACGTTAAAAATATTTTCCTCAGTGCTTCACTGTCCACGGTATCACTACCCTACTCTATCTTACCCTCTATCTCTCCTCTTATCCACTTTTCTCTCTACCTCCTTTTCCCCCTTCTCTCTCTCATTCTCTCCCTCCTCTTACCCCTTCCCTTATTTCTCTATATCCTTTACCTCCTCTTACCCCCCCCCCCCCCCTCCCCGTAATTGCTATAGATTCCTGGACAGGGGCTTGTTGGCAGAATGCCCCAGTGTGTTGGTTCTCTGTTGGTGAAATAAGAGAACATATGGCTAGTCCCTCTCCTTCTATCCCCACCCCCTTCCTCTCTGTCTCTATTTCTCTTTCGTCCTCTCTTTTTTTTCTGCATTACATCATCTTGATATGGGAGCTGATTGGTTTGGCATTATGCTCGGTGAGAGCAAAGGGATCAGGAGAAAGCACTGGATCTGAAAGTGTGTTATTGGAGCTCAGTTCAACCAAAATGTGCTCATGCAACAGAGGTGGTTCGGTGAACCGCACGCACTCTTGTGATGAGTAACCTTGCCAGATACTTAAAGACGTGTTTCTCGTTGAGCTAATGCCTACGCTTTAGCTCAGCGGGTTAAAAACAGAGTCTTGTGGCGCTTCCCGGAGAACCGGTTTCGAAACCCTGGTCGGTCGAACTCCTAACTCACGCCGGGTCAAAACGATGTGTGTCAAAGTGAACTTGATACTGAGAAAGAGAGGGAGCCAACCCGGTGAGTTAGTGTGTTGTGTGGCAGGCTTTGTCTTCCCAACAGTTTACTGCTGGACATCCTGCTGAACCCCTCAGCTAGCTAAATGCATCACATCTACTCACTCTACTGTGTTTGGATCGATCCCTCTGATGGTAGTTACATCATAGCTCTCACTGCTGCCCAGTGTGTTTTGTGTGAGTGTGTTTTAGTAATGTGGAGTTACATCATATAACGCTGCTTCACATTGACGAAATCCAGAGTAGACTGCCTGTTAAGCCTTTCTGCATGACGGTTGTTATCAACTCTGTGCAATCAGCTTCCTGGCTCTGTTCCTAGTGGTTGGTGTTTGTGCTTGTGTGCGTGTGCGTGTTATATTCTGGATCACATGACCTCATCTTTGTCACTACCTCTTTTTTTCGTCAATGACAGTAATAACAGGTGCAAGTACAGACAGACACAATATAATGTTGACATCCTCCTAACACCTTCTTCCTGGTGACTGTTGAGTGTGTATGAATAATGTCACAGTTTCCTTGACATTAGTTGGTGTTAACCCCCCTCTCCTTCCCAGACACCCACGCACTACAGTAAACCTAAAGTGAAGCATGTGGGTTCAAAGAAAGAACTAGTGCGGGCAGTGACACTTTCTAAATGTAGCAGCTCCTCTTTCTACAGTATTTTCTCTCACCACACAAAGCCTCCCATTCATGTCCTCTTTGATTTCCTTCATGGTCCTTTTTTTGTCCACTTCTCAGTCTGTCTGACTGTATTTATAACACTTTCCCATAACAGATTCTTTGTGTGTGTGTGTATTTCTATGATTGCACAAAAACCCCATGTGTTCTGTTTATATCAATGGCGTCGTACTGTATTTGCGTAATGATTGCCCTGTGGTAAGACTCATACACTGAACAAAAATATAAACGCAACATGCAACAATTTTAAAGTTACATTTCATATAAGGAAATCAGTCAATTGAAATAAATTAATTTGGCCCTAATCTATGGAATTCACATGATTGGAAATACAGATATGCATCTGTTGGTCACAGATACCTTAAAAAAAAGGTAGGGGCGTGGATCAGAAAACCAGTCAGTATCTGGTGTGACTACCATTTGCCTCATGCATTGCGACACATCTCCTTTGCATAGAGTTGATCAAGCTGTTGATTGTGGCCTGTGGAATGTTGTCCCACTCCTCTTCAATGGCTGTYCGAAGTTGCTGGATTTTGGCAGGAATTGAAACACGCTGTTGTGTCAATCCAGAGCATCCCAAACATGCTCAATGGGTGACATGTCTGCAGCCCATGGAAGAACTGGGAAATGTTCAGCTTCCAGAAAGTGTGTACATATCCTTGTGACATGGGGCCATGCATTATCATGCTGAAACATGAGGTGATGGCGGTGGATGAATGGCACAACAATGGGCCTCAGGATCTCGTCACGGTATCTTTGTGCATTAAAATTTCCATCGATTAAAATGCAATTGTGTATGTTGTCTGTAGCTTATGCCTGCCTACTCATACCATAACCCTACCGCAACCATGGGGGACTCTGTTCACAACTTTGACATCAGCATACCTCTTGCCCACACAACGCTAGTCTGCCATCTGCCCGGTACAGTTGAAACCGTAATTCAGCCATGAAGAGCACACTTCTCCAGCATGCCTGTGGCRATCAAAGGTGAGCATTTGCCTACTGAAGTCGGTTACGACGCCAAACTGCAGTCAGGTCAAGATACTGATGAGGACGACAAGCACACAGATTAGCTTCCCTAAGATGGTTCCTGACTGTTTGTGCAGAAATTCTTTGGTTGTACAAACCCACAGTTTCATCATCTGTCCGGGTGGCTGGTTTTAGATGATCCCACAGGTGAAGAAGCCAGATGTGGAGGTCCTGGGCTGGCGTTACACGTGGTCTGCGTTTGTGAGGCCGGTTGGATGTATTGCCAAATTCTCTAAAACGACTTTGGAGGCGGCTTGAAATGAAATGAACATTTAATGAACATTTAAATGAACATTTAATTATCTGGCAACAACTCTGGTGGACATTCCTGCAGTCAGCATGCCAATTGCAGCCTCCCTCAAAACTTGAAAGATCTGTGGCATTGTGTTGTGTGACAAAACTGCACATTTTAGAGTGGTCTTTTATTATCCCCAGCACAAGGTGCACCTGTGTAAGTATCATGCTGTTTAATCAGCTTCTTGATATGCCACACCTGTCCTGTGGTTGGATTATCTTGGCAAAGGAGAAATGACCACTAACAGGGATGTAAACATATTTGTGCATAACATTTTAGATAAATAAGCCGTTTGTGTGTATGGAAAATCTTATGAATCATGGGACCAACACTTTAAACGTTCTGTTTATATTTCTGTTTGGCCGAGATTGAACGTGATAAACTTTGATTGTTATTGTTAGACTTGTGGAACTTCGTCATAGTAGTTCTACTAAGTGGTTCATAATGGTGCATTATTTCATCATGTGAAAGGAACGTTCTAGATAACTAGAACCACATGGTGTAGTTCTGGGTCTGCATAAAGGTTCTGATTTCTTCTGTTCTGTAGTTAGTGAGGTCATTCAAAAGTGAATTCACTGTAACATTGTACTGTTTCACTCTCAATACTTAGAAGAAATAGCCGCAGAAGAGAGAGAGAGAGAGAGAGAACATCCGAATCAGAATCAATTAGACTAAATGAGGTGAGCAAAGTATACCCATCGGGTTTCTATTTCCAAATGAATCTCTGAAGTGTCCTTTGTACAGACTGAGTAAATACATGCACCACATACATGTAATGAACCTGTTATTGGAACAGTTCACAACAGGGTTCTACAGAAATGGGTCACCCACCACACAGCCCTACAGTATTATACATGTCAACATGGTGGCGTGTCAGACTGATTAGATCATAGGGGAACATACAAGATCCTGTCTGGTCAGGTACTATTCAGAACTTCATATGGGCCTTCCTCTGAACAAGGTCTTTAAGATGGGTGACCACATGACGGTCATGTCGCCATTTCATGTGGCTGTGAGGGAGGGTCTCTGCGTGTGTGTGTCTGGGTCTGTGTTTGTGTGTACCTGGGTCTCTGTGTGTGTGTGTGTCTGGGTCTGTGTTTGTGTGTACCTGGGTTTCTGTGTGTGTGTGTGTGGGGGTCTGTGGTTTTGTGTTTGTGTGTACCTGGGTCTCTGTGTGTATCGGGTCTGTGTTTGTGTGTACCTGGGTCTCTCTGTGTGTGTGTGTCTGGGTCTGTGTTTTGTGTGTGCCTGGGTCTCTGTGTGTGTGTGTGTGTCTGGGTCTGTGTTTGGTGTGTACCTGGGTCTCTGTGTGTGTGTGTGTCTGGGTCTGTGTTGCGTGTCTGGGTCTGTGTTTGTGTGTGTGTCTGTGTGGTGTGTGTGTGTACCTGGGTCTCTGTGTGGTGTGTGTGTGTTGTGTGTGTGTGTGATCTGGGTCTGTGTTTGTGTGTCTGGTCTGTGTTTGTGTGTGTGTCTGTGTGTGTGTGTGTGTGTGTGTGTTGTGGTGTGTGTGTGTGTGTGTGTGTGTGTGTGTGTGTGTGGTGTGTGTGTGTGTGTGTGTGTGTGTGTGTGTGTGTGTGTGTGTGTGTGTGTGTGTACCTGGGTCTCTCTGTGTGTGTGTGTGTGTCTGGGTTGTGTTTGTGTGTGCTTGGGTTTGGGTGTGGGTGTCTGTACATGTCGGAATACATACCGCTGGCTAGCTGACATTAGACGGTCATACACTTGCTTCATGCCATGTCCATACCAACATACCACTTAATACACATGCCCAGTACATTGATCCATTCTAAGTAGTGGGCTAGTGTGGATATTGGGGACAGAGACAGTATAAGCCTTTGAGCTACTACTTGGGGTTGTGTTCTGCCAGGCAGAAGCTTATCTGTCTTTTATCCTGGTTGACTCCTGCTACGGCTGCTGCTGCCTATTGAGTGGATGACCATTAGGCCTATAGTTAATTGATTGATATGATGGACAATGGGAAGATGGAGAGCGGAAATTCCAGCATGGGTATAGACAGCAGCAACCGGGAGGAGAGAACAGGACATTAAGCTTTGTATTTTATGTATGAGCTTATATATAAACACTGTTTTTACAATAAGGATAGCTAAATATACACTCAAACACTCTCAAAGTAAAAATTGCCACACCAGTGGAGGCTGCTGAGGGGAGGATGGCTCATAATAATGGTTGGAATGGAGTGGTATCAACCACATAGAAACCACGTGTTTGATGTGTTTGATACCATTCCATTGACTCCATTCGATCCATTATTATGAGCTGTCCTCCCCTCAGCAGCCTCCACTGGGCCACAACGTGTGATTGCACAGGGTTGATTCTCCTTGTGT
Organism: Salvelinus sp. IW2-2015; assembly: GCF_002910315.2. NCBI lineage: Eukaryota > Metazoa > Chordata > Actinopteri > Salmoniformes > Salmonidae > Salvelinus > Salvelinus sp. IW2-2015. The sequence continues at coordinate 10,857,101 of NC_036869.1, forward strand.
GTGAGTGTGTGTTTTATTATTCCACCCCTTCATCATCTTCTCTCCCAGTTAGCTAACTGCTAGTAAATGTACTGTCTTGCTCTGAGTCGGGAACAGTGAGTACAATGAATGCAGTGAGTGTCTGAGTCAGTGAGGTTAAGGAGAGACAGGGTGGGGACTAGGGAGACTCAGACAAGCTGGGTGTATCTCTGTGATGTTATTCAGTGTGCCCCCCCCCCCCCCCCCCAATCAATATGGCAACTAAAGGAACAAGTTGGTGGGCAGATTGAGGCTGGCATCGCGCGTTGTTGGCAAAATAGCCGTCCCATTCAAGGCCCAGCTGCTGTGGAGGCGCGAGGAGAACACAACACAGCGCACCTGGCAGCTTTGTCACTGGCGTTATGGCTGTGATGCTGACAACGGACTCTCTTGTACTGCTGCTACTGCTGCAGAGGGATGAAGACCTTGGTTAGGGCTGCCTCCTGTTTCTCTCTCCACTCTCCTACTGCCTCTGCCTTTCCTTTGAAAGCCAGCCAGCCTCTCTGTGTGTGTGTGTGTGTGTGTGTGTGTGTGTGTGTGTGTTGTGTGTGTGTGTGTGTGTGTGTGTGTGTGTGTGTGTGTGTGTGTGTGGTGTGTGTGTGGTGGTGTGTGTGTGTGTGTGTGTGTGTGTGTGTGTGTGTGTGTGTGAGAGTGGCCGTTCTTTAGCTACCCACTGCCTTGATGGCATTCCTTCAACACTCCACATGTCAGCAAGCTTTTAGCCTTTTGAAAGTGAAACTGGAAAAAAGGAAAAAGAACCTCRCTCTCGCTCTCCCTCCCGTCGTATAAAGAGAGGAGTAGCGATGACTGAATCGCCTGGACTGTGTTCAGCTGGATCTGTCTGCAGTATGCAGAGGGGAACGGTGTGTGTGTGTGTGTGTGTGGACATTCTCCACAACCACTCTGAAAACCTAGGAACCCTGTGAGCTTGTTATTTACACCTGGGTCCCTGTGTTTTCAGCTTTTCCACGAAACCAAGTTTTTGTCAGATAGCAGCAGCAGCAGCAATAGGTAACTGCTCCCTCGCTTCCCCCGCCTATTGAAAGTGAGAACTGAATGGGGAAACTCACCACCCCCCCCTCTCTGTTCTCCTTCTCTGCCAGCTGGGCAGCCTGAGATCCCTGCCAAGATTAACATGGCCTGACGTCACCCTCCAAATAAGGAGATCCCACTTCACTTTTACAATGAGCAAGAGAGAGATGGAGAGAGAGTGGGGTCCGCTCACCAACCAAGAATTCACAAAATGGGACAAACGCCAAATTGAGACTCTGCTAGCAGAATTCTGAAAAAATACCCTCCGTGTACAACGTAACACCAAATAATGCATGCAGAGCAGAATTAGGCCGATACCCGTTAATGATCAAAAACCTGAAAAGAGACATTAAATTCTACAACCACCTAAAAGGAGGTGATTCCCAAACCTTCCATAACAAAGCCATCACCTATAGAGAGATTAACCTGGAGAAGAGTCCCCTAAGCAAGTTGTTCCTAGTGCTCTTTTCACAAACACAAACAGACCCCATAGAGCCCCAGGACAGCAACACAATTAGACCCAACCAAATCATGAGAAAACAAAAATATAATTACTTGACACATTGGAAAGAATTAACAAAAAAACAGAGCAAACTAGAATGCTATTTGAATACCTGACCACTGTGACTGACCCACAATTAAGGAAAGATTTGACTATGTACATACTCAGTGAGCATAACCTTCCTATTGAGAAAGGCTGCCGTAGGCAGACCTGGCTCTCAAGAGAAGACAGTCTATGTGCACARTGCCCACAAAATTAGGTGGAAACTGAGCTGCACTTCCTAACCTCCTGCCAAATGTATGACCATATTAGAGACACATACAGTACCAGTCAAAAGTTTGGAAACACCTACTCATTCCAGGGTTTTTCTTAATTTTRACTATTTTCTACATTGTAGAATAATAGTGAAGACATCAWAACTATGAAATAACACATATGGAATCATGTAGTAACCAAAGAAGTGTTAAACAAATCCKKAAATATTTTAGATTCTTCAAAGTAGCTACCCTTTGCCTGGTGGAAATCTTTCCTTTGATCTGATGAGTCCAAATTTTTGGTTCCAACTGCCGTGTCTTTGTGAGACACAGAGTAGGTGAACGTATGATATCTGCATGTGTGGTTCCCACCGTGAAGCATGGAGGAGGAGGTGTGATGGTGTGGGGGTGCTTTGCTGGAGACACTATCTATGATTTATTTAGAATTCAAGGCACACTTAACCAGCATGGCTACCACAGCATTCTGCAGGGATACGCCATCCCATCTGGTTTYCGCTTAGTGGGACTGTCATTTGTTTTTAAACAGGACAATGACCCAAAACACCTCCAGGCTGTGTAAGGGCTATTTGACCAAGACGGAGAGTGATGGAGTGCTGCCTGGCCTCCACAATCACCCGACCTCAACCCAATTGAGATGGTTTGGCATGAGTAGGACCGCAGAGTGAAGGAAAAGCAGCCATCACGTGCTCAGCATATGTGGGAACTTCTTCAAGACTGTTGGAAAAGCATTCCAGGTGAAGCTGGTTGAGAGAATGCCAAGAGTGTGCAAAGCTGTCATCAAGGCAGCTTAGCTACTTTGAACAATCTAAAATAGAAATATATTTTGATTTGTTTAACACTTTTTTTGGTTACATGATTCCATATGTGTTATTTKATAGTTTTGATATCTTCACTATTATTCTACAATGTAGAAAATAGTGTGTCCAAACTCTATACTGGCAAACTGTACTTAKCTCAGATTACACAGACCCACAAAGAATTCAAAAACAAATCCAATTTTGATAAACTGCTATATCAATTTGGTGAAATACTACAGTGTGCAATTACTGCAGCAAGATTTGTGACCTGTTGCCTCAAGAAAAGGGCAACCAGTGAAGAACAAACACCATTGTAATTACAACCTATATTTATGTTTATTTATTTTCTCTTTTGTACTTGAATTATTTGCACATCGTTACAACATTGTATATAGCCATACTATGACATTTGAAATATCTATATTCCTTTGGAACTTTTGTGAGTATAATGTATACTGTTCARTTGTATTATTTATTTCATTTTCACTTGCTTTGCAATGTTAAACATATGTTTCCCATGTCAATAAAGACCCTTAAATTGGAGAGAGAGAGACCCCTCCTGCCCATTCATACACAGACCGAAAGACACTCGTAATAAACTAACTATTTGTCACCTCAGTGCACAGAGTAGAGTGGTGTCTCAGTGCACGTAGAGTAGAGTGGTGTCTCTCAGTGCACGTAGAGTAGAGTGGTGTTTCAATTACCCTTCTCACAGTCACAGAGCGGGCTCTCATTCATTCACACTCTCTTTTGCTCTGTTCCTCTGTCTCGCTCTCTCACTCTCRCACTCTCTCTCTCACGCTTGCTCTCTCTCTCTCGCCGCATCTTTTACTTACCCTCTTTCTGTCAGATGTGGAGGGAAAACTACCTGCCTCCAGGTAATGGACATTGATATTCTCTAGCCTTTTACTGTTGATAACTGTGTTTTATTCCACATTGTTAATTTACTATTTACTTATTGCCTGGTTATTGGTGTGTGTGTGTGGTGATTCTGTGAATGGTTTCCATGTGTGTTGTCTGTCCGTCCATACTCCAGCACTCTGTCAGASACCCCTGGGCCTCAAACACACACCAGTGTGCGCCCATGCACAGACACACCTGCGCGTGCAAGCACACACGCACACGCACACACACAGCCCTAGGAATGTCAGCATTGCGTGTGTGTAATGGCCCCAGGGCTCTACTTCTGTCTTTCTGACAGACTGCTGATGAAGCTGTGGTCGGTTTCTGACTCAATGTCCTGCTAATACTGTTCCTGAAATAATGTAAGAGGGAGAGCGAGAAAGAGAGAGGGAGAGCGAAAAAGAGAAAAAAAGAGAGAACTGGCATATTGAAAAAAGATACATTTTATCTTGAAACAATACATTGTCTGTGAGAGTAGGGCCGGGCGATGTGGCCAAAATATCATATCACAGTATTTTTCAAATTTTTGACGGTGTGACATTATTTGACGGTATTTTATGTTTTTGCAAAATAAAAGTTCTACATTTGCTTTATGAGTGGTGCGTGACCCTAGGGTGGAAACACATATTCTAAATTATTTCAATGGCTCTTTCTCCATTCTGATTGTTTTATACTGTTCAATTCAACTTCAACCTAAAATAATTTCCTGCATTTCCATAAATTTCGGCATTTCCTGCACTCATTTGAAATAATTTCCACACTGCCACGTAGAGCTGCATGATATGGGCAGCAAAACAAGGCATTATTTTTAACCAAATGTTGCAATTTAGATTAAAACACATGGGTGATGTAACGACTTTCATTGGTGGAAGGAGAGGAGGACCAAAATGCAGCGTGGTACGTATCCATAATATCGTTTAATCGAAAATGAATACAAAAAGAACAAGAGAATAAATTAAAACCGACACAGTCCCGTATGGTGCAAACACTGAAACGGAAAACACCACCCACAAACAAAAGTGGGAAAACAGGCTACCTAAATATGGCTCCCAATCAGAGACAACGATAGACAGCTGCCTCTGATTGGGAACCACACCAGGCCAAACACACAGAAACAGAAAACCTAGACCTACAACATAGAATACGCAGACATAGAATACCCACCCACATCACACCCTGACCAAACTAAAAATAGAAACATACAAAGCAATCTACGGTCAGGGCGTGACAGGTGAACTGTTGGAATCATGGAAATCGAATGCTTATTCTAATTCTATAGTAAGAATATAAATAATAGTGGGCACTTTGAATACAGTGTTTGACATYACAACAAATTAAAATGCCATGGTGGAGTTATTTTTAGTAAATACTTTCTTAACACTTATTTTTTCTTAACTGCTTAAGGGTTGGAAGCATTTCACTGTTGTATTCGGCGTAGGTGATTAATAACATTCGATTTGATTGTGGCAGGGTAGGCACCAAAGTGATGGTCAGTGTTTCCTAGGGGACCCTATAATCCTTGGCTACATAAAATGTTTCTTCATGTAGCCAACATATTCATGCTTCGCCTATTCCTCTTTGATTTAGAAGATACTGTTGCACAAACAACATGCTGATTTAGGCCTACACCAGCACTGATATCAGGCTTTATTAGCTAGCTACGTTTGCTCTGACTCAGCAAATGTATTAGCTAGCTAGCCAGCTAACTAGTGATTAGCATTAGTGGCTAACACGATTTAGCAAAAAATTTAGCAATATTTATATTAAGAAGCAAGTAGAAACAACATCTTTGTCATCAACATTGTTTTATGTGCTGCATTGACCATGCAGATTGAACACAAGTGTCTCCTGGTCATGCAACAACAAACCAAATCCCTGAGTGACGGGGCGGGGCTAGGTCTGTGTGGAAAGCAGAATGGAGAGAGAGCAGAGAGGAATGACTCAAGTAGTATAAAAAGGGACGGTACACACAGCATATCACATTTAACAAACCAAACATTCAAATACCATTATAAAAGGTAAAGTAAAACCCCAAACCGGTCCGTGCATCAATACCGGTATATAGTAAAATACGGTATACCYCCCAGCCCTATGTGAGAGAGCGATGGAGGGAGAGAGAAAGAGAGACAGAAAGAGATGTTTCATGTTGTTATTGGGAAAAAAATATTGTTACATAAGCCATTACAAAGAGTTTGGTGACACAATTAACAAAATGTTTTTTGGCAAGGTCGTTTCCCAGAGTATCTGTGCACAGTGTTGTTAATGCTGTTGAATTCTGTTGTAAATTCTTGATGTCAAAATGTATTTTCAAATTTAGATATTACATTTTGTATTTACTATGGTTTGTTAGTTCTTCGTTGTCATCTCAAGAACAGGATCATATTCTCAGTTTCTCTTCTGGTGGGATACATGTCTGTAGAGCGGTGATTTAAAGCCAGGTATTGATTTTTGGATTTGTACATTTATTTGTCCAAAAAGATACGCTTTGTGGGAGGGAAGCATCTCAATTGGCTTTCTCTCTCTCTCTCCCTCTTTCTCTTTCCAGCTCCCTCTCTCGCCCTCTCTCCATCTATCTCTCCTTCCTTTTCCCTCTCTCTCTCTCCCTTTCCATCTGTCTTTCTCTCTCTCTTTCCATCTCTCTCTCCCTTTCTCAACGAGGATGCTGGGAGATATATTTAGCTCTCCTTCCCTCCATCTGCTGTCGCTCTGCGTGGTTTAGGGGCGTCACCATAGCAACCACCACTGGGTGCATATAGGTACGAGAGGAGGGACGTTTACTGTGTTTTAAAAAAAGTGTTTTAAACTAAAACAAATTCAGTTTTGTCATTTTTGGGGGGGAAATATGATTTGAATATGTAGGAGACTAGGTAGGGGTACTAACCAAGTTTACTCTCCTTGAGAATGAGATGCCATTTCTAGTGTTCGAATGAGATATCAGAAAATCTGGTTCCCTCTTGTGCAGATATGGCTGTGTGTTATGGAGTTTAAGGATTGTGTGAGATATTATACTGAGCAAAAATATAAACTTAACATGCAACAATTTCAAAGATTTTACTGAGTTACAGTTCATATAAAGAAATTAATTAATTAATTTGGCCCTAATCAATGGATTTCACATGACTGGGAATACAGATATGCATCTGTTAGTCACAGATTCCTTTAAAAAAAAAGGGTAGGGGCGTTGATCAGAAATCCAGTCAGTATCTGGTGTGACCACCATTTGCCTCATGCAGCACGTCACATCTCCTTCGCATAGTTGATCAGGCTGCTGATTGTGGCATGTGGCATGTTGTACCACACCACTTCAATGGCTATGTGAAGTTGGTGGATATTGGCGGGAGCTGAAACACGTTGTCGAACACTTCGATCCAGAGCATCCRAAACYTGCTCAATAAGTGACATGTCTGYTGAGTATGCAGGCCATGGAAGAACTGCAACATTTTCAGCTTCCAGCAATTGTGTACAGATCTTTGGGCATGGGGCAGTGCATTATCATGCTGAAACATGAGGTGATGGCTGCGGATGAATGACACGACAATGYGCCTCAGGATCTGGTCACGGTATCTCTGTGCATTCAAATTGCCATCGATAAAATGCAATTGTGTTCGTTGTCCGTTGCTTATGCCTYCRCATACCATAACCCCACCGCCACCGTGGGGCACTCTGTTCACAACGTTGACATCAGCACACCGCTCGCCCACACAACGCCATACACATGGTTTGCGGTTGTGAGGCTGGTTGGACGTACTGACAAATTCTCAAAAAATATGTTGGAGGCGGTTTATGGTAGAGAAATTAACATTACATTCTCTGGCAACAGCTCTGGTGGACATTCCTGCAGTCAGCATGRCAATTGCACGCTCCCTCAAAACTGAGACATCTGTGGCATTGTGTTGTGTGACAAAACTACACATTTTAAGTGGCCTTTTATTGTCCCCAGCACAAGGTGCACCTGTGTCATGATAATGCTGTCTTGATATCCCACACCTGTCAGGTGGATGGATTATCTTGGCAAAGGAGAAATGCACACTAACAGAGATGTAAACAAATGTATGCACAGCATTTGAGAGAAATAAGATTTTGTGCGTATAGAACCTTTCTAGGATGTTTTATTTCAGGTCATGACACATGGGACCAACACTTTACATGTTGCGTTCATATTTTTGTTCAGTGTAGATTGAATATCAGGTAGATCAGGATGTTTGCTGCTGCCTACAACAAGCATCGTATTGACAATGACCTGCTTCTCTGAGCCCATGCAATAACTGTGAGATGCCAACACCTGACGACACACAGTTTTATGGCACGCAAAATGTATACAGACAATGAACACACTCCACTTGTTTGCCAATTTGCACTGTTAACACTTGTTTCAGATTTAACAGAAGAATGTCACCTCTTTCTCAAAGTGTAAATTAATATCTTACAGTAGAAAGCTCTACTCTTCGACAGTAAATATACAGTGTTGGCTTCTATAATGGTTGTGTCTCCTCGTGAGACCGTTTTGTAGTCTCTTAGTCCACCTGCAGTACAGTATCTGTCTGACCTATCATCCACTCTTGAAATGCAATGTAGAGGTTGGACACTGATTTGCACGTCAGAGGAACACCTAACACACTGAATGTCCATACAGATGTACTGTCCTCTCTTAAGGGCATTTGGAAACAGAAGTAAAATGACTGGCCAAAAAACTGTGTAGTTATTTACTCAGTTCATCACTGTGCTCAACATGTTATCAGTTGTTTTATATTGACCAGCAGCTAGCTCCTCCTGTGGTTTTGCCCTCTTCCAGAGGAACTTTGGTGCAGGCTGCAACCAACTGGTCAGTGGCTCTGTTCAAATACCATCCGAGCATACTTCCTAGTGTGAAGCAATGTATTGGGCATGCATTCTAGATGGTACGGTTGTGTGGATATTAGAACACACCTAGTGTATGGGATGACTGGGTTGTTGCTACAGTGCAGTATGTTGGGGCAGAGGAAGTAGTGAGTTTATTTCCTCCCGTATCGCATTCTGCACAGTGTCACCTGGTATATTGTCCTCATGAGAAACAGAGATGGTGCAAAGCTAAGATGGCAAAGATTGTTTGTATTTGGCTGCCTGGGTTTAGACATCTTTAACTACATCAGTTAGAGTGTTGGAGCCATTTAATGTATGAAAATAAAAATGTATTAAAGAACATTATTTGGTGAAATGTATATTACTTAATGGGCTTTCAGTGAATTGCTGTCATTAGAGAAGTCTGCTTGTTTGACAGTGCAAAGTTAGAATAAGGAGAAATAAGAACTCAAACGTGTTATTGTAGATGGTTATTTGACTAGATGCCGGAGTATATTTTTTTCACAGCTGAATGACGTAATCCACTCCCCAATGGGAGAGGTGTTGGTGTTATCTTATGGCGGTGTCTAGCTGCAGACTACAACATTTGCATTTGGCCTAATTCTTTTTAGCTAGCGTAAGCAGCAGGGATTTGGGAGACTTTGGGGGAGTCTGGATGAATGAAACTATTGGCTCTTCTGGGTTCATGAGTTGGGCAATCAAGAGGAAAAATCAGTCTCCCTTGTCTTGGGAGTGTGATCCCTGAGAAACATATAGTAGCTCATGATTGAGCAATGTGCAATGCACATGGCTGATTGGGAACTATTCAAGGGGTTATTAGTTGCAGAATCTGAAAATGGATGCTTTGACTTGGAGTGTTTTTCTTCATAATAGTCAGGTAAATGAGATGTTAGTTTATGTAACCAGATTCCAAATCACAGTTGGTAACTAACACCTACATTTTAGGTGTACGTTTTTTATGTTTTTTTGTTGTTGTTGACAAAGTGCAACTGAAACTGGTCGCTATGAGAAATGTGCCCCTTTAATATGACCAAACTCCCAAGTTTTGTTTCCAACTTGATCATCCATCTTGAAGAAATAACAGTGATGACAACCTTGCTTTTTAGCTGTTTGGTTCCCTCCCTTCAACAGTAATGTTTTTAGATCATAGTGGGCGGAGAGAGACTGCCATCTGTCTCCATGATGTAATTTCATTTTGTGTGTGTGTGTGTGTGTGTGTGTGTGTGTGTGTGTGTGTGTGTGTGTGTGTGATGTGTTGTGTGTGTGTGTGTGTGTGTGTGTGTGTGTGTGTGTGTGTGTGTGTGTGTGTGTGTGTGTGTGTGTGTGTGTGTGTGTGTGTGTGTGTGTGTGTGTGTGTGTGTGTGTGTGTGTGGTGTGTGTGTGTGTGTGTGAAAGAGAGAAAGAAGGAAAGATAGAGACTACCCCTCAGGTGGGTCTGTCAGTAATCTGATCTTTTCTTTTTTCTTGTTTTAGATCCTCTGGAGTGAACCAGAGGACACAGACATCCAAACAAAAGTCCTGAAACTGGATCTGAAAACCTGAAGGCCTGACACAAGAACGGGTTAAACCCAGTATCTCAATACCTGAAAACAGGACTATCTGACAGGACTGCCTCAGAAGCTCAGAGGACAGAGTTGTTGACTCTGGGAGCCAACAGAGCTCCAGGATGGGTGGCTTCTTTGGCTCAGGATGGAAAGTTCCCCATCACCGCATGACAAATCACAGTTGTTGCCCAGCATCGTTAAATTAACGGCTTGACCTGAGTAAGTACTAAGTATGAGTACAGACAGCCTGAAAGCCAGTATAAGACAGATATAACTAAGGACAAAAATACTCATCATACATCAATCCCAGAGTCTGTTAAATGAATAAGCTTGACCTGTGTGGCCTGTCTCAGGCTCAGCGGGAGGGGTCCCAGGTCTACCTGAGGTTGTTGTTCCGTTTTATGGAGGCGTTGCACAGCCATAGCTGCTTGCCGACTGGGGAGCAGTCCGGAGTTCACGACCAGCCTCAGCCAGGAGAGTCTGCTCTGCCTCTCCCAGACCCTCAGCCTCCCAAATCTCCCTCCTCCCAGAACCACGAACCACAGACACAACAGACTCGCTCCAAACAAGGAGGCCCTCAACAACAACAACAACAACAACAGCAACACCATGGACAACACCACAAACTGCCTAATAAGCGGGGGCGCAAGCGTCTCAGACATCAGAGGCAAAGCGTTGATTCAGACACCCCACTGTCGGAAGAGGGTAAGCATGCAAAGGCAGAGGCAACACCYACRAGAGTGMCTCGGACCRCGTCTGGSGGGACCYSGGCYACTCCCTCCTRATCAWCCACCTCCACCCAGTCTWCAGAGGCTCCTGKCACAGAGGAGAACCAGGAGGGCACCCTAAAGCAGAAACGGGAGCGTAAGCCTGGAAAACCAGGGAAATATGTGTGCTCTTACTGTGGCCGTGCCTGTGCCAAGCCCAGCGTCCTGCAGAAACACATCCGCTCCCACACCGGAGAGAGGCCCTACCCCTGTGCTCCCTGCGGATTTTCTTTCAAGACCAAGAGCAACCTCTACAAGCACCGGAAGTCGCATACCCACAGGGTGAAGGCCGGCCTCGCCTCTGGAGAGCCCAGTGCTTTAGAAGAACCGGTGCCAGAGTCAGAAGACGAAACTAGACAGCCGTTGTCTGCTGCTTCTTCCAACATGGAGAGACAAGGCAGCGTAGCCAATGAGAAGACCCATGAAGACACTGAGAGGTCTACAGAGCAGTCCAGCGGGATGGACAACTCCTACGCCGTCAAGAAGAGGCTGGCCATGCGTTTGAGCCGAGGGAAACGCGGCCCTCTAGGCTCGTCTGACTCGATCAGTTCCTCGATGGGTATGGGGAGTAGAGGCAGCACAGAGTCTGGCTATTTCTCTCGTTCTGAGAGCACTGAGCAGTCACAGGACAGCCCACCCAACGTAACCAAAAGTGCCAAAAGCTATGCAGAGATCATCCTGGGGAAATATGGCCGTCTGGGCCACCTCCAGAGGATGTCCCGGCATCAGGACCAGCAGCCTTCTGGAAGCCAGGGACAGCAGGAGAAGAGCATCCCATTCACAGTGCCCAAGAAGCAGGTCATTGACCACATCACCAACCTCATCACCATCAATGAGGCTGTCGTGGACACAAGTAAGATCGACAGCGTCAAGCCCAGGAGGTTCTCTCTGTCTAGGAGAAGTAGCACAGAGTCTAAGGTTTCTTTATCTCTGAAAGAGTCGCCTGTAGTCCACCACAGCACCAACAACCCTGGAGACCCAGGCTTTAAGAGCAGTGGTTCCATCACTATGGGTGTTCCGTGTGAGAAGTTTCATCATCACCAGTCACTACACGTGGATTCAACGGCAGGCCAGACATCCACTTCCATGGCTCCTCTTCTGAGAAGCCTCTCTATGCCCTCTGCTGCTAGTTCAACTGATGCCTCCTCTGGCATCTGTCCACGAAACTTCCGCCTTAGCCAATCTTTCGATGAACGGTCTGAAACACAGTCTCGCCGCATTGGGATGCTACGACGCCAGCCTGCTATCGAACTACCCCCAGGTGCTGAATTCAATACAGAGGAACACAGTTTACACAGTAGCTCCGACACGCTCTACAATCACAATATGTCCGTCGTGCCTCCTGACCATAAGCAATGTCAACCAGAGCCGTACGAGTGTGAGACCTGTGGCGTTGGATGTAAGAACTGGGAAGGTTATAAGGCACACAAGAGAAGTCTTTGTATAGCACGACTTCCCCAAGAGAGTCTTGGTACAACAATATGTCAGCTGGACCGTTCACAGTTGATACACTATCCGATCAACAGACCAGGGGTTTTGGCAATGCGCAAGAGAAGGAAAGAGGAGAGTTTTGAATCTGATGAGCCATCCTCTCCTGTTTCTTTATCCATACCCACCTTGTCCACGTTGGTGCAAGGCAGAGACGAAAAAAGTGTAGCATGCAGTAGAAACTCATGGTCACGATTAGAGCAGGATTGGGGAGAGACATCGAAAGGTTTCTCAGTGATTCAACATACTAGTTCATTTGAGAAACAGGACACTTTGTTTACAGAGAGTCAAGGTAAAGAGGAGGAACATATTAAATTCCCATCTCATGAGGATGCGTCTCAAAAACAACAGGAACACTCGTCCAAACCAACACCTCGCAAACTGGTGCGCCAACGCAATGTTCAAGTCCCTGAGATATTCATCACTGAGGATTCCAACACCAATGTTATTGAGTCTATTCAGACACAATCAGAAATGGCCTCCCTAATGCCTAAACAGACCAAGAGAACAGAGGAGTTCCAGTGGCCACAGAGGAGCCTCACCCTGTCTGGGGTCCCCATCGAGAAGCTGCCCCCGAAGAAGAAACGAATTCGCCTTGCCGAGGCCGCCCAGTCTTCAGGGGAGTCCATGTCCAGCTTTGACTCCATCTCCCTGCCTCGCAGCCCCAGCCAGGACAGCTGTGCATCCCATGCATCTAGCCGCTCTGCATCCTTTGAGGAGTCCACCAGACCCGGAGACATGGAGACCCTGGCTGGGATACCATTGAGGAGGTCCAGGGCCCCTAACATGTTGACCGTCCCAGGGCTGCATCATCACAAAAGGGAGATGCGGCGGTCGGCCTCAGAGCAAGCACCTTACGACCCACAGCAGCAATCTGTTTTGATGGCAATGTCAGAGATGCGAAGCAAGTCCTTTGACTACAGCAGTTTGTCCCCTGAGCGCTCGGCGGCCGGCTGGAGAGACAGACGCAAATGTCTCCTCATGAGACACACTCCGGTCAGGGACCCAGAGGAGGAGGAGCAGCCTGCCAAACCTGCAGAACTGAAGCTGAACCCCAGTTCCTGCATTATTGCCAAACACACAGCACTAAAGGTGAACAACCCTTCTCACTGCAGCCCCAGTCCTGACCCTGTCAGTCCCAGCACCTTATCTAGACAAAGCCCAGGTCCTCAACACCTTAGTTCGGCTGCTGGTTCCCCTCTGTCAGGCGAACCCACATCCTGTAACCCTGTGCAAACTCTTTGTGGAGAGCCTCCCTCACAATGGAAACTGGGTCAAAGTATTCAGTTGACTGGACATTGCTTTGAAGTTCTACCCTCTCAGAACTCTGTAGAATCTCCTGATCCCCTCCAGAGGGTAGCCCCATCACCCCTCTGTTCAGGGAAGCCTGTAATTATCTCCCTCCGTCCTGTCCACACCTACATCCACCCTGCCCAACCCCGCCCTGTCTACCCTCCCCACCCCCTCCCCACCCAGTGCCCATTAGGGATAGCTAGGGCCCACTACCTACCAATATCCACAGGCCTGAAGCTGGAGATTCCAGTCCCAACTCACAGTCATGATGGACATTCAGAGTTTGTAACACATCCTCCGCAGATCCTCCATCCTCACCCTAACATCACACTCAGCCCAGAGTTACTCCGGCCCTCCATATCACCAGCAGTAGCAGTAGTCCGGCTACAGGCAGACACCAACACCCTAGCCAGTGCCATATACACCACTCTGTCCCAAACCACAACATCTAGGTCCCAGGAACCTGTTTGTTCTGCATTAAACAGTGGCAWTAGAAATACCCCAACGTCTGAACATAACAGCCACCTGGTCATGACTCTGCCTGTAAGCAGCAAGAGGTTGTCTGAGACTCTGCTACCAGTCAGCCAGTTGACTCTGCCTCCAGGCAACCACTTGGCTTTGCCTCTGGCTCCAGGCAGCCAGTTGTGGTCTGAGGAGGGCTGTAGATCTTCAGGCTCAGGAAGCTACAAGCGCATGTTATCCCCTTCAAACAGTGTCGATTTTAGCCCTGAGTCCAAACAGCAGCAGAAACGAGTGAAGGAGGAAGAAGAGGAGAGTTGTGTAGGAAACGTAATCGCAGAAACATCAACAAAAGAAGAAAAGGTTGAGATTCCAACATGTTTACCTAGGGTGTGTACTCCCATAAGTCCAGAAGGACCTTCATATCCAACCCTTCAGTCCACCACCTCTCACAGCTGGTGTTATCTGAACTACGTCAAGCCAAACCCCTCCACCTCGACTGACCAGCCCTCAGTGTACTCCTCCTGGTCTACCAGCGAGTATGACCCCAACCCTCCAGGCCTCTCCACCAAGACAGCCCTGTCCCTGTTGGACTGCAAGCAGAGGGTCAGCTACACCATCTATACCATGTCTCCCATGTCATCCACCCCTGCAGAGACCACACCAGAGCCTGCCGACATGAAGACGCCATGCCCTMCTGAGGTAAAGAGACTTTACTGGAGGCCTCCTCATAGAATGGCCAGTGTGAAATAGGAAGTACTGTATGTAGTTATTTTACCTTGTCCCATACTGTACTATGTGTTGTAGTCTTTCATGCTATATTTTTTATATGYCCCAATACAGTCTTACGTTTTGGCCTTACTTCTCATTCGAAGCGTGTAGGTCAATATTGTAAATTGTAATGCTACAGTATAATTTAGATAAGTACTGAAACATATAAGTTATGATGAATTCCCCCCSATCCCTGTTTCCTTGGCCTGCTGTTGCTGGAGCAGGGTTGGTGAATTTGCCCTACATGTCTCTCTCGAGTGTAGGTCCATGCCACTCTGCCCGGCGACAGCCACCGTGTTGAGACAACAGAGCAAGAGCAGTCCGCAGAGGACAAGGAGCCAAAGAAAGAACGAGAGGAGGAGGAAGAGAAGGAAGAGAAGGAAAAAGAAGAGGAGGCCCAGTCAACCAGCAAATGTAGAGAAGCTCCACCTCGTACCTGGATCTGTGAGGGAGGGTGAGTAGTCTATGACTGACTACATTTTAGAGTTGAAATAAGACTCCACAATATTACATKATTTAAAGATGCAAAGCTTCATTGGCTTTATATTCATAAAGACATTAGAAACTATACTCAGCCTTACTAGTGTGTCTCTGTACAGTGCAAACCATGGTACATGTGTACTGTAAGCTACTAGTCACAGACAGTGAGGGTATTTGGTCTCCGTGTCGTTTGTGTAGTGCTGGGAAGTGTTGTCGTTCCCCTCTGCAGGACATGAGGGGCTAAGGGTTGGCTGTCTGACTACACCAACAGAGCCCGTCTGTTGAGTGGCCCTAGCCAGGAAATTACCAACAACTACACAGCTTCCTCTACTGTAACCTGTAGAGGCTCAGTTACACCCAACACAGTCAATGGTTCTGGCCATTCAGCTGTAGAGGGGAGGAGTGGCTGATTTCATTCTCATTTTAGATGGGGATTGATTGAATGAATGAGAACTTATACATGAACACAGATGCACAGAAAAAGTCGGAAATTTACATACACTTAGGTTGGAGTCGTTAAAACTTGTTTTTCAACCACTCCACAAATATCTTGTTAGCAAACTATCGTTTTGGCAAGTRGGTTAGGACATCTACTTTGTGCATGACACAATTACATTTTCCAACAATTGTTTACAGACAGATTATTTCAGTTATAATTCACTGTATCACAATTCCAGTGGGTCAGAAGTTTACATACACTAAGTTGACTGTGCCTTTAAACAGCTTGGAAAATTCCAGAAAATTATGTCATGGCTTTAGAAGCTTCTGATAGGCTAATTGACATAATTTGAGTCAATTGTAGGTGTACCTGTGGATGTATTTCAAGGCCTACCTTCAAATTCAGTGCCTCTTTGCTTGACATCATGGGAAAATCAAAAGAAATCAGCCAAGACCTCAGTAAAACATTGTCTGGTTCATCCTTGGGAGCAATTTCCAAACGCCTGAAGGTACCACGTTCATCTGTACAAACAATAGTACGCAAGTATAAACACCATGGGACCATGCAGCCGTCATACCACTCAGGAAGGAGATGTGTTCTGTCTCCTAGAAATGAACGTTGGTGCGAAAAGTGCAAATCAATCCCAGAACAACAGCAAAGGACCTTGAGAAGATGCTGGAGGAAACAGTTACAAAGTATCTATATCCAGAGTAAAAATGAGTCCTATATCGACATAACCTGAAAGGCCACTCAGCAAGGAAGAAGCCACTGCTCCAAAACTGCCATAAAAAAGCCAGACTATGGTTTGCAACTGCACATGGGGACAAAGATCGTATTGTTTTTAGAAATGTCCTCTGGTCTGATGAAATAAAAATCACGAGGGAGGAAAATTATTATGTGGACATACTTTAGCAACATCTTAAGACATCAGTCAGGAAGTTAAAGTTTGGTCGCAAATGGGTCTTCCAAATGGACAATGACCCCAAGCATACTTCCAAAGTTGTGGCAAAATGGCTTAAGGACAACAAAGTCAAGGTATAGGAGTGGCCATCACAAAGCCCTGACCTCAATCCCATAGAAAATTTGTGGGCAGAACTGAAAAAGCATGTGCGAGCAAGGAGGCCTACCAACCTGACTCAGTTACACCAGCTCTGTCAGGAGGAATGGGCCAATATTCATCCAAATTATTGTGGAAGCTTGTGGAAGGCTACCCGAATAGTTTGACACAAGACAATTTAAAGGCAATGCTACCAAATACTAATTGAGTGTATGTAAACTTCTGACCCACTGGGAATGTGATGAAATAAATAAAAGCTGAAATAAATCATTCTCTCTACTATTATTCTGACATTTCACATTCTTAAAATAAAGTGCTGATCCTAACTGACCTAAGACAGGGAATTTTTACTAGGATTAAATGTCAGGAATTGTGAAAAACTGAGTTTAAATGTATTAGGCTAATGTGTATGTACACTTCCGAATTCAACTGTATTTGTAGACAGAGAACATAAGAGGGATACTATTTTCAGAGGAGAGAGAGGAAGGTATATACCTAGATGAAGAAAGTGTTGTTTGATACTCATTTTCTCTAATAATGGGATTTATATAGGATGTGTCAGATAAGAGAAAGAGCTTTGAGAGATTGAGAGCACCGTGAATCATCTGTGTTCATTTACGTTAATCCACACAGCTAGATTGAATCACACTGGGGTTATAAATCAGATATAACTGAAACTTCTAAGAACACTTGGTCTCCTCTATCTTATCTGTGATTTTGCCACTGAGGTGCCATCTGTGCATTCCTCTGCATTTTTCCGAGTACCCTTGGGAACCTGTTGTTTCTTTCATGACTCAGGTTCACAGCCTTCTTCTCATCAGTCACAACCCAGCTAGCACATAACATTCTGGGAACCATATGTTTCTTAGAGCTTGGTGAGAGCGTGGTTCTCCTATGGCCGTGATTATCCCACAACTTTCTGGGAATGGAGCAGGACAGTTGCTTGGCTTTGGAACATTCTCAGCACATTTAAGGAATTTGAGCCCCCAAAAATCTATATTTTCTTGSTATTTCGTTAATTTAACAGAACATTTCCTAAAAGTTCAAACATGGTTACATTTCATTTCAATTTTGGTAATGTTCTAGGAACATTCTCCTACTGGTTTGATATTGAGAATGTTCTCAAATAAACTCAAATAAAAAAAGAAACGTCATCTCACTGTCAACTGCGTTTATTTTCAGCAAACTTAACATGTGTGTAAATATTTGTATGAACATAACAATATTCAACAACTGAGACATAAACTGAACAAGTTCCACAGACATGTGGCTAATAGAAATGGAACAATGTGTCCCTGAACAAAGGGGGGGGGGTCAAAATCAAAAGTAACAGTCAGTATCTGGTGTGGCCACCAGCTGCATTAAGTACTGCAGTGCTTCTCCTCCTCATGGGCTGCACCAGATTTGCCATTTCTTGTTGTGAGATGTTACCCGACTCTTCCACCAAGGCACCTGCAAGTTCTTGGACATTTCTGGGGGGAATGGCCCTAGCCCTCACCCTCCGATCCAACAGGTCCCAGACATGCTCAATGGGATTGAGATCCAGGCTCTTCGCTAGCCATGGCAGAACACTGACATTCCTGTCTTGCAGGAAATCACGCACAGAACGAGCAGTATGGCTGGTGACATTGTAATGCTGGAGGGTCATGTCAGGATGAGCCTGCAGGAAGGGTACCACATAAGAGAGGAGGATGTCTTCCCTGTAATGCACAGCGTTGAGAATGCCTGCAATGACAACAAGCTCAGTCRGATGATGCTGTGACACACCGGCCAGACCATGATGGACCCTCCACCTCCAAATCGATCCCGCTCCAGAGTACAGGCCTCTGTGTAACGCTCATTCCTTCGACGATAAACGCGAATCCGACCATCACCCCTGGTGTGACAAATCCGCGACTTGTCAGTGAAGAGCACTTGTTACCAGTTCTGTCTGATCCAGCAACGGTGGGTTTGTGCCCATAGGCGACGTTGTTGCCGGTGGTGTCTGGTGAAGACCAGCCTTACAACAGGCCTACAAGCCCTCAGTCCAGCCTCTCTCAGCCTATTGCGGACAGTCTGAGRACTGATGGAGGGATTGTGTGTTCCTGGTGTAACCC
Organism: Salvelinus sp. IW2-2015; assembly: GCF_002910315.2. NCBI lineage: Eukaryota > Metazoa > Chordata > Actinopteri > Salmoniformes > Salmonidae > Salvelinus > Salvelinus sp. IW2-2015. Next base: position 10,875,861 of record NC_036869.1, read on the forward strand.
TTGTAGTTGTTGTTGACATCCTGTACCTGTCCTGCAGGTGTGATGTTCGGATGTACCAATCCTGTGCAGGTGTTGTTACACGTGGTCTGCCACTGCGAGGACGATCAGCTGTCCATRTTATCTCCCTGTAGCGTTGTCTTAGGCATCTCACTGTACGGACATTGCAATTTATTGCCCTGGCCACATCTGAAGTCCTCATGCCTCCTTGCAGCATGCCTAAGGTATGTTCACGCAGATGAGCAGGGACCCTGGTCATCTTTCTTTTGGTGTTTTTCAGAGTCAGTAGAAAGGCCTTTTTAGTGTCCTAAGTTTTCATAACTGTGACCTTAATTGCCTACCGTCTGTAAGCTGTTAGTGTCTTAACCATTCCACAGGTGCATGTTCATTAATTGTTTATGGTTCATTGAACAAGCATGGGAAACAGTGTTTAATCCCTTTACAATGAAGATCTGTAAAGTTATTTGGATTTTTATGAATGATCTTTGAAAGACAGTTTKTTTTTTTGCTGAGTTTAGTTCAGAGAATGTTAACTAACAACATTCTTCTGTGGGAATTTCAGTACCTCAGCGTAACGTCTCTTACAGGTTTCCTCATGGTTATATTTAAAGTCATGTTCTCAAATTGTTCCGAGAACGTTAAGGCTTTAGTAACGTTCATAGAACGTTCTAAGAATGTTATTTAAAAACATACATTCCGTCTCAGAACCAGATTCTCATAGGCGGCACAAGGGCACGTGACACGCCAGCACTGTCCTTTTTAGTTTTTGTTTCAGATGAATTAAAACTCCCTCGASTCTATTGATGCACCTGTGCCTCACACAGTGATGTCATTTTGATTATAAAATGTATTGCAGAGGCTACAGCTTTATCCCCTCTTTCCGTCYATATAAAGTGTGTGCCTATTCCATAATAGGGGGCTTGTAAAAGCTGTGTTTTTCTACACTTGAGAGGATCCGGACTAGAAAATTGTCACAATCGCCTGTAGAACCTCAAATCGTTTGAGCTACAAACTAATACGATGAAAGATGAGACAACACGAACATAACACGGCCATTTGTTTTGCTCTACGGCATCCACAAGCTTTACGGCAGTCGTCTGAACTCTTTAACGCAGACGTCTTAATTTCTAAGAGGTTTAACCACAAAACCGATTGTCCAGATCGAACCATTTSAGCTAACTAATATACRTACAGCGGTCCTAAAATTCCAAATCAAATAGCTACATGARACATTTTATGACCATCCTAAAACAATTCCATATGTTAGCTATTGTGATCTAAGTGATTAGACCTACAGGGGTTTTTAATGACTAAACTTCATTTTAATCCCACGTTTTATCAAATAATTATATCAGTGGTATTTGTTCTCCCTAGTAAAGCCACCTAGCAATTTTAGGAAGTTGGCTTTAGCTAGCTAGCTAGATAGGTTCCCAATCTCCCAACCTCATAAATAGCTACCAAGCCATTACAGGCAATCAATCAAGTTAGAGTAGCTTGTCTAGCTATTTTACACCTCAGCTCCACTATAAGCGTTGCTTTGCCATCGGCGTCGTGTTCATTTTGACGTTCTACCTCCTACACAGAGTGAGTTGTCTTGAGAGCTGAGAGGAACAGGGGGGAAGAGTGTCTTTATTCTATTTCCACCTACTGTCCCATATTCATTGATTATGCATAAAAACAGTGCTTTCAGAAAGTATTCACACCCCTTGACTTTTCCCACATTTTGTTTGTTGTGTTAAATTGATTCGAAKCCCCATAATGTCAAAATTMAATTSTTTTTCGAAATGTTTACAWATGAACTGYAAATGAAAAGCTGAAATGTCTTGAGTCAATAAGTATTCAACCCCTTTGTTATGGCAAGCCTAAATAAGTTCAGGAGTAAAAATGTGCTCACATAATAAGTTGCATGGGCTCTGTATGCAATAATAGTGTTTATCATGATTTTTTAATGACTACCTCATCTCTGTACACCACACATACAATTAACTGTAAGGTCCCTCTGTCGAACATTGCATTTCAAACACAGATTCAACCACAAAGAGCAGGGAGGTTTTCCAATGCATCACAAAGAAGGGCACCTATTGGTAGATGTGTAAAAAAAAACAGACATTAAATATCCCTCTGAGCATGGTGAAGTTTTTTATTACACTTTGGATGGTGTATCAATACACCCAGTCACATCAAAGATACAGGCGTCCTTCCTAACTCAGTTGCCGGAGAGGAAGGAAACCACTCAGGGATTTCACGTTGAGGCCAATGGTGACTTTAAAACAGTTAGTTTAATGTCTGTGATAGAAGAAAACTGAGGATGGATCAACAACATTGTAGTTACTCCACAATTTTATACAACAATTGGTATGATGCTATATATCAGTGTGGCAGTTGTACTAAACTCATGAGGCATAAAATTAATAAATGTGCATCATTCATTAAAATGACAATTGAAAAGGTCAAGAGGTATGCTTAGATAACCTATGCAGAAAAACAGACATTTGCGACATAGAATTAGGCATAATGATTATTAGGCATAATGAACACCTCCCCCATTTCATCCTAATGTACTTCGTGCCCCCTCTGAAATAATGAATGTTAAGAAAACGTCCCTTAAAAATCACTAGAAAACTTAAGTAACGTTCAGAGAATGTTCTTAGCATGTTATTTAGAAATTCATACATTCCATTCTCAGCATCATCAAAACTATCTCTATCCTCTATCTTGTTAAGTGTGTTCAGGTGTGTTGGCCACGCCCACTAATTTCCTAAACCTGATCTTAATGAGTGCTTGTTTCCTTTGTAATGGGGTCCGTTTGAATAGACTAAAATGAACAGATATGTTTCCGTAAAAAAACATGGCATGCTGGCTCCATCCTGGTGGCGCAGTAGACTCTTTCCATGGTTGGAAAAAATATGAGTATGGGTTCCAATCTCACTGATGCTGTGTCACAATAAAAAAATGTATGTTTTTGCATGATTAATGCCTAAAGAAATTAATTTCCATGTGTCCTATCTGTGCTTGTAGTTTTAAAAAGTGAACAAGCAGTGTGTGTTATTAAATCTTATTGTAACATTCAGTGAAAGGATGTTATTCAAAAACCTCCAAATAACCTATAATTTCTGTTATCAGAGTGTTAATGAAACCTCCAAGGAAAAACTTCAAGGAACCAGAGTAAAATGTTCTCAGAACAGGTGAAATTATCACTTCTGTTCTCAGAYCGTTTTAAAATAGTTCCGTTTTACCGGTCAGGAGACGTATGGCTTCGTTCCCACAACCAATGTGAAACCAAAAACATACGTTCCCACAACTTCCAAGAAACCCAATGTGCTAGCTGGGAATGACTCATCTCTCTTCCCGGCTGCGCTGTGTGGAGCTCTGAGCCCACCAATTCCATCTGTTCGGGCCGGTGTGTGTGAGGGATGATAAAATAAAGCGGTGAAAGACAGAGGAAGTCAAACAATGAACTTTCCGTATGGCTACATTATGGGGGAGTGAGGGCTGAGTGAGGGAGGTTTTAGTGTAGGCTGTCTCGCTGAAGATAAAGCTAGGGGCAGGATCTATGAATGGGTGTCAGAGTAAACTATGAATTGCGAGTGGGTTGGTGGCCCTCAATGTGCTTACATGCTGTATATCAGTTCGACATGTGGGATTTTTTGTCAGTGGGCACATACACACTCATGCATCAACACACAAACACACACACACTCACACACTCACACACTCACACACATTTGAAATACTTTTTAGGAATCCACAAATCACATTACATCATAAAGGATTCAAACATTTCAAAGGTTGTTGATACAAGGACACTTAATAAGGAAACATAAAGCTCATTCTCCGCCACACAGCTAGGCTGCCCATAACGTCTGAAACAGAGCAGTACCTAGACAGTGGTTTTGCTCTACTCTTAGGCAGGCCTGCAATCTGAAGGCCACAAACCGTAAGCCTATGTACACTGCCCATACTGCCAAATATCAATGCCACCCAGGCTGTCCAAGCGTGATATGAGGGGCTGGTATTTAAGGAGCTTTTCAGAAAAGGCATGCTCCATGTAACTATCAACACACACACACACACACCCACCAACACACACACAACACCACACACCACACACACACACACACACACACACACACACACACACACACACACACACACACACACACACACACACACACACACACACCATTAAGCATGTTAGCTATCATTGTAATTACCGTTCCTATTAATAGAAGATGTTTATTTTCTGTTTATTTGGAGCAGCTGGTCTGAGCCCAGGGTTTCCCTCCTCTCTGGTCTGTTTTTATGGCTGGCTGTTCCAAACCCCGGCTGATGTCGCAGGTTTCTGTGTTTGGACTGGGGTTGGGTGATGGTGGTGTGAGGGTGGTGATGGTGTTAGAGTGCCACTGCAGGGCCCCCACTTCAGCTTCACACAGAGGGGCTTTTATAACCCCAAACCAGAACACATTCCAGCCAGAAGCACACCACACCACACACACACACACACCACCACACACACACACACACACACACACCACACACACACACACACACCACACACACACACACACACACACACACACACACACAAACACACACACACACACACACAACACACACACACACGGGGTGGACCCCCTATCCAGCTACCAGAGTTTGTGTTCACTGTGTAAGAAGGGCGTTCGCCAAAATGATACAGTGATAAATAGAAACATTATAGCAGCATGCAGGTGCTATATACAGTATAAAGAACCAATGCTTATACAGACGTATGGACCGTGTTTCATCAGGGGTGGAAATGAACTCACCACTAAAAATTGGACCCGGGATTCAGATCAAAAATCAGAACTTTTGGAACTCTGTTCATTCAGGTTCCTCTCCATTCCTAGATGTTATTGAAAGAACACTAGCATCAAGTCACAAGGTTTATGGTGGTAGCAATACCTATACATAATAAAATGACAATACACTGAATAAATACAAATGATCTCTTTTTCTCTTGTCCCTTTAGCTACAGGTCTAGTGAGGAGTATGTGTACGTGCGGGGTCGAGGCAGGGGCAGATATGTGTGTGAGGAGTGTGGCATCCGCTGTAAGAAGCCTAGTATGCTGCGCAAACACATCCGCCTGCACACCGACTCACGACCCTACGTCTGCAAGCATTGCAACTTTGCCTTCAAAACCAAAGGTGAGCTATGGATAGACACAGGACTGCTGCCTTGTTGTGGTTACAGATAGTCACAGGACTGCTGCCTTGTTGTGGCTACAGATAGTCACAGGACTGCAACTTTCTAGTGGTTATGGATAGGTGGATAGGTACTGGAATTGCTGCCTTTTTGGAATCAGGCTCTCTTATAAAATAGATTTTTAAGGAAAGGGTACTGCTGACCTGCTTGGAGTTGACATCTCTGTTCATCCAGTGTGTTGTTAGTGATGTCTCGGGATGGTAATGTGATAGTTCTCTGTTATTCCAGGGAACCTCACTAAACACATGAAGTCCAAGGCCCATGGGAAGAAATGCCATGACGGGCCAATGACTGGCTCTTCCCTGGAAGAGGCTGAGGAAGGTAGGATGATGTTATGTTGCTGTGTCCACCTCTTACTGTATCCAATAATACTTTGCTGTGTTGTGTTGCCTCATACTCCCCCCCTTCCTCTCAGGAGGCAGTGAAGACTGCTCAGTCTGGCCAGAGACAGGACAGGACGAGCACCGATACTCTGACGTCAGCGAAACTGAAGAAGATGACGATGACAACGAGTATGATGATGAAGATGAAGATGGTGAAGAGGAGTCCTGGTCCCCTGAAGACCCTTCCTCCACAAGCCACCTGAAGCCACCCAAACCCCCAAACCAGAACAGAACCACAACAGACCAGGACAGGACCAGACCATCCGGGCCAAGCCAGCCCAGCCAGCCTCAGAGGCTAAATCCCCAGGAGCCAAGCCTCTGTTACCCTGCTGGTTCCCCCAGCAAGAAGAGAGCTCTGTTCTCCCGGAGAAGGCACCTGGACTGCGCTGGTCACCGCTCCCCACGCCACTGTCCATCACCAACCCTAWCTCCATCTCCATCTCATCSCCTGTCCTCATCTCCAGCCCCAGCCCAATCTCCATCTCATTGCCTGTCCTCATCTCCAGCCCCAGCCCTATCTCCATCTCCATCTCATCACCTGTCCTCATCTCCATCTCATCGCCTGTCCTCATCTCCATCTCATTGCTTGCCCTCATCTCCAGCCCCAGCCCTATCTCCATCTCCAACCCTATCTCCATCTCCATCTCATCGCCTGTCCTCATCTCCATCTCATCGCCTGTCCTCATCTCCATCTCATCACCTGTCCTCATCTCCAT
>NC_036869.1:10882205-10902066 GCF_002910315.2 Salvelinus sp. IW2-2015
CCTGTCCTCATCTCCATCTCATCGCCTGTCCTCATCTCCATCTCATCACCTGTCCTCATCTCCATCTCAACACCTGTCCTCATCTCCATCTCATCGCCTGTCATCTCCAGCCCCAGCCCTATCTCCATCTCATCACTTGTCTCCTGCTCACTCCCTATCCCCTAGAGTGGACCTGTCTCCTCTTCGCTGCCCTTCCCCTAGGGATAACCTCTCTCCTGTCTCCTGCCTCCCCTCTCATCCAACACTCTCATCTCTGCCCCCTAGTCATAAACTGTCTCCTGCCCCCTGTCACCCCTCCCCACCCTCCTCTCTGTCTCTGCTAGGTTGTCATGTCTCCCCCTCCCTAGAGAGACATCCGTCCCCCCTAAGAGGCCTCTCACCTGTCAGGCCCAAGTCCCCCAGTGGTGGCTCCCCTGCCCCTCAGGTAACCATCCCTGCTCAACACAGAATCTGTCTGCCCAGAGACCCATCTTCAAATCCCCACAGGGACAGACCTGCTACAGCTACAAGCTCCAAGGCACGGCTGGTGAGTATTTCACAGTCTTTCTCTGTCAACACTAGAACACAACACAGACACACTTTGTGTCCAACCTTGTTGATATTTGATCAAGGTAGCTATAGAAGACTGTTTGGCTCGCTTGAATTTTTGTTGTATAATTTAATTTAATGGCTATAACGTGGGGACGGACTGGTTTGATAACCACAGTGCTGCTCACTCACCTGCAATGTGATCTGTCTCTGTTTGTTTAGTCGGTTCGGTTCAGAGATTAAAATAAACCCTTTTCTGTACACAAAGCAGTTCCTGTGAGGGCTAAACAGCCAAATTCAAGTAAAATATCCATCCAAAACAAATACAGATATGCAGGCGGGTACATTCAGGGTTATTTTAAAGTCACACCTTTCTAGGAAAAGGAAGGAAGGGTAGTTTTATTTGATTCAAACCAAACCAACAACACAAAACCTAAAAATAATGCGAGAGATCCCAAATAGACACAAACGATTTGTTCTGGGCAGTCGGTGATAAAACGAGACACACACCTATCATTAGATGACTGACAATTTCTCAGTCAGCTCACCATATATAAACATGGTATGTTTCGTCACAAGTCGTGTTGCCGTTGTGGTTTGGTTGTGTTGTGGTTCAAACCTGTACACTCTTCCTTCCCCTCATCCCCACCCAGATGAAGAGCTACTCTGTTCAGGAGGATGACGAGCTGCGTCCCCCTCTCCTGTCCCCCAGGACTAGACCATCCCGAGGGGGCCAAGGGGGTGTCCTCAGCCACCTGCCTCTCCACTCCCAGCAGCTAGCCAGGACTGCCAACCTGCTGATCCCCATTGGGGGGATCCACATGGTACAGCCCAGGACCAGTGCACTCTACAGCTTGGTGACTAGCCCTATGGCAGCAAAGGACACTCCTACTCCGGCAAGGATGGACCAGTCCATGACAGCCCAGAACACCCCTACCCCTTCAGAGATGGACCGGTCCAGGATCAGGAGAGCTGGACTAGACGAAGTGCCACTTAGTTGGCCTTCATCATTGAAGGACAATCAGAACAGTCTGAAAGAGGCTGCTAGGCCTAGCACTAGCATGCACACCAGTTACCAGGACAACAGGGTAGGAGAGGGAGAGGCAGGGGCCGAGTGCAGACAGTCAACACCTCTCCCAGACAAGGCAGGTATGGCCCATGTACACGTGTGCACCATGAGACCAGAGAATCATGGGAGTTTGAGTCAAAGGGAAGAGACTGAACTACTGTTCACTGGGACAGAGGTAGCAGGCAGCTCACACACTACAGGCACCCGGACGAGCACTTTGTCCAAGGGAACCACACACACAGAAAGAGATACAGATACACACTTTAGAGAAGGAAGTGTTTTTCCAGTGACTACCCAAGYCCAAAAGACGCCGCCTTCTTTCCAGACTAAACTCTGATAGGAAGGAGCACCATTAGGGAACAGTGCAACAGACTTGTCTTGGGTACATCTGATATGGCAACGTATTTCCTAAGTAGGGGATACGGTGCCATTTCAGAGACAGCCATGATCGCAGAGCTAGAAACAATTCTGTTTTTGAAACTGAAGAAGACAAAAGGAACCCAAGAAGAGCACTCGGGAGCGTACGGCTTCTGAATATAATGTGATTATGTAATTATATGAATAATATATAGATATGTTGAATATGCAGTATATGTTTTGTAATCTTTTTTTACTCTCTTCTTTTGGTTAATGGCATTGCTGTTAATTTATTATTGATGTGCTCTTATGCAATTCTGTACTATCCTCTGTGAGATCTGGAATGAAATGTAGATAAAGATTTTATTTAGTTAATCTATTCCCCCGTCGACCCCTTTGATAACTCTATAATACATTATACTACTCTTGCTGTTTTTATACTGTATGATGTACAGGTGTAAGGTCTTCATTTGACATATATTGTCACAGCAAAATAATCCTGCAGCAACAGGATTTGAACGTTTAGACTATAATGTTGCTTGATTGGTGGGTAGGCTGGTCAAAAGTAGGCTACATGAAAAGTGCAATACTGTTAATATAACCGTGTGTTAGTGTGGGGTTACAGTGAATTTATGTAAATCACAAAGCTAATCTGCATTTCCTGCGGTGCAGGGAAAGTCTCGGCAACAAACGTGTGGTCAAATGAAGATCCTACTCCTGTACAACCAAATATAGAAAGGTACTAGACATCTCACCCTGACCAGTATTTTGAAGTGCAATTTGTGTCAAGATTGTGGCTTGGAATGTTATTCTTAATGACTGTGATTTTTTGTTCATTTTAAAGCTGGAATCCTTGATGGTGAAACCACCACGTCCGTGTGCGATATTACAACAACAAAGTCACTGCAAACAACGAACACTGTTGTTTTTCACTCAAACATCATTGCACGCGCGATAGAACGGCAGAATATGTCACGTTTTTTTTTTTTTTACAACGTTTGGGACGCTCCTCACCACCGCTTCGACAACAAAACAAAAACAACGGCCATGGGGCAGACAGTGGCACCGTTTTCCCTACTACGGATTCCATATTTAAAGATTGTTCATTTTTTATATGTTGCCTGGCTGTTTTGAAGAATCAGGGTTAGAATAATATCTTATGTTCTACTATCTCGTTGAGAGTAKATCTTGGAATAGGAACACGCATTCGGGGTAGAAAAGCTAACTCCACTCATTGGATATTCATACAAATATATCTTGTTTTGATCATCTGCTGTACATGATGCAGTCTATATTTATTGCCATAAACACAGTAATAACAGGTCGTTTTTATAAAGGAAGCAGTTTCCATATTTGTCGTTTTCATGTGTCTTTTACCATTAAAACGAGTTTTTACAGATTTATAATGAAATGGTGTCCCTGTGTATATTTTCTTTCGATCTAAACATTTGGTTCTGTTTAATTCAATGCAGCATCATTCAACAGTGCTACAGTATATCTTGTATTTTATATCGCCATCTTGTGGCTGTTAGTGTTGGTCCCTCACTAGTCTCGTACGTTTTTACTTTTGAGCTATTCAGCAGATGCTCTTATCCAGAACGACTTACAGTTAGTGCATTCATCTTAACATAGCTAGGTGAGACACACACATATCTCAGTCAGAACTAGMCACATACTAGTCATGTACAATGCCATGGAGTGTATGGAGCAATTCAAACCCTTTAGAATTGTAATTCATATCTGCAACCCTGCAAATGTTGTCACCCACTGAGTATTCTATCGCTCTATCCCAAACGGACCCCTGTAGCCTTCACCTCTTCGTTAGCTATAGGACGTGAGATGTAACCAATATGGTAATAGTGCCACCTTATATGACAGGCAAAGTGGAACATTCGCCATATTGCTAGGCCCTATCCATTTCTCTCAGGGGCAATGGTGTGGACTTGGGATACTGGCTCAACTACAATTATCCCCTACCCCCTTGTGTAGATCTGAGAGGATTATATAGATATAACATAGTAATAGCACCACCAGCCAGGTGGAATTGTTGCCATATTGCTTACACCGACCAATCTACGTCGCTCAGATCTACACWATTGTATAGGGTGCATAGGGGTTATATGGGTTGATTTGGTATGGTGCATCTACAGTATGCTCTGGAGTAGCTGCAGCAGTTCAGACTGTTTCTTTGTCTCACTATGAGGACAATGTCTTTGTCAGCCACTAGATGTCCCTAGCATCAAGCCACTGGAGACCGATGCTCAGGACTGCGGTTTGCTGAAAACAATGACATCATCTAGTTAAGAAATTGGCCATTCGTCCCTACTGTATTTTCACCCAGAAATTGACATAAAGCATAATTATAKATTTCCAATTATTTCAGCCATGGTTGCYTTTCAATCTATATTTTCCCAATGTAATGTATTATTGGTAATTGCAGTAGTGTCTCATTCTGATGAGAACATGTTGAAATGAAATAATGGAATATCTCGGCGACCAGATATAACATGGAAGATTGTGTTAGTTCTTGGCCATGATATCCATTAGGTCAATGAGTATGTTGAGTGAGGCATTGGCCCTGCTCCAACATCCATACTAGCATTCCACCTGTAAAGTAATATATTGGGCACACATTCTATTTAGGTTTGCTTATGGACATTGAAATCTAATCTTTGATGAAGTTTTGTGAATAGCAGTGAACCCGGTTGTACCAACACAGTCATCTGGCTGGCTAGAGATAGAAGTTAGTTACACATTCCCATATACACTGAACAAAAATATAAAGGCAAAATGAAAAGTGTTGGTCCCAAGTTTTATGAGCTGAAATAAAAGATTCAAGAAAATGTCCATACGCACAAAAAGCTTATTTCTCTCAGATTTCTTGCCCAAATGTGTTTACATCCCTGTTAGTGAGCATATCTCTTTTATCAAGATAATCCATCCACCTGACAGGTGTGGCATATCAAGACAGCATGATKATGACACAGGTGCACCTTGTGCTGGTGTAACAGTATAGCTTCCGTCCCTCTCCTCGCCCCGAACCAGGGACCCTCTGCACACATCAACAACTGCCTCCCACGAAGCATCGTTACCCATCGCTCCACAAAAGCCTCGGCCCTTGCAGAGCAAGGGAAACAACTACTTCAATGTCTCAGAGCGAGTGACGTCACCGATTGAAACACTATTTGCTTGCACACCGCTAACTAGCTAGCCATTTCACACCGGTTACACTGGGGACAATAACACCCAGGACCTCCACACCCAGATTCTTCACCTGTGGGATCATCTGAGACCAGCCTTCTGGGCAGCTGATGAAACTGCAGGTTTGCACAACCAAAGAATTTCTGCACAAACTGTCAGAAACCTTCTCAGGAAAGCTCATCTGCATGCTCGTCGTCCTCACCAGGGTCTTGACCTGACTGCAGTTRGGTGTCGTAACCGACGTCAGTGGGCAAATGTTAACCTTCGATAGACAGTGTGCTATGGAGAAGTGTGCTATTCACGGATTAATCCCGGTTTCAACTGTAGAGGGCAGACGCGTGCATGGTGTCGTGTGGGTGAGCGTTGTGAACAGAGTGTCCCATGGTGGCGGTGGGGTTATGGTATTGGCAGGCATTAGCTACAGATAACAAACACAATTGCATTTTATCGATTGCAATTTGAATGCACAGAGATACCGCTATGAGATTCTGAGGCCAATTGTCGTCCATTCGTTTGCCGCCATCACCTCATATTTCAGCATTATAATGTCGCAAGGATGTGTACACAAGTCCTGGAAGCTGAAAATGTCCCAGTTCTTCCGTGGACTGCATACTCACCTGACATGTTACCCGTTGAGCATGTTTGGGATGCTCTGGATCAACTTGTATGACAGCGTGTTCCAGTTCCCGCTAATATCCAGAAACTTCACACCTCCATTTAAGAGGGGTGGGACAACATTCCACAGGCCACAATCAACAACCTGATCAACACTATGCGAAGGAGATGTGTCACGCTGCATGAGGCAAATGGTGGTCACACCAAATATTGACTGTTTTTCTGATCCACACCCCTACCGATTTTTTAAGGTATCTGTGACCAACAGATGCATATCTGTATTTCCAATCATGTGAATATAGATCAGGGCCTAATCAATTTCTTTCAATTGACTGATTTACTTATTTGAACTGTAACTCAGTAAAATCTTTGAAATTGTTGCATGTTGCATTTATAATTTAGTTCAGTGTATTTACAGTGCCTTTGGAGTGATAAGGATACCATCACTGGATTGCTCCTAGGCAGATATGATTCCTAGCAAGTGCCCCTGAATCACATATCACCATAGAAACACCATCAATTATTTTTGGAGGTGGGTATTGATCCGAAACTTTGAGTCAGAAGCTGTCATTGTTTTATTTCTTTGAAGATGTAGTAATTCATAGAGAGGTATGTGATGTGATGTTCCAGCGGATGTGTTGGTTATTATGGTCAGAGTTGGTTTATAATGTTGATACAGGCGTTGCTATGGTTTCAAGATTCAGCCCTCATGGTTACACTCCCAACCCCGACTCATAAAGTGGTGTTGGGCCCACATTAAAAGACATGTTTACATTCTTTACCCTGTGTCATCTCTACACACTCATACCAATGGAATTGACAGGAAAAGGTGTGTGTTTTAATTGTTCCCCCTTCCCCCATAAACCCCTCTGACCCTTAGAGTATAGAAACTGATGTTGTCTTTTGTTCTTGTTTCATAGCAATCATTATCTCTCTCAGAAAAGTACGACACAATGCTAATATCTGGCCTGATGATATCATCAAGTAAGCCACAGACCTCCCACAATCTAACATTCCAAACTGACCATGACATTGCTCASTTAATATTGCAATGGAATATTTCCTATCTTTAATTTTAGACATGATTTAACTCGAGTCTGCGTGCTGTTATCTTTCAGTATGCTTGTCTATGCTCCCCTGTCTGTGGTTTCCTTCATGCATATAATATTAAGGGGGTTGTATTGGGTGCAGACAGATTAGTAATTGTGCAGATACTCACATACTGTGTGGTATTGACTGATATGTTGCACTCAAATGCAGACTTCTCGTTTTATGAGTAAAATAAGTGTCAAGATAGTGACTGCCCACCGATGTCTACCCATGTCTGGTGGATTATTCCACTTTGTTTAGTCACTTAGTTTTGTCACCGACTCGCTCTTTCTCTTTGTCTGTCTCTATGTCTGTGACCTGTTTTAATGAAGGGAGGTGATGATGATTGTGCCATCATCATGATTTCAAAGGTCAGCTGATTAACACATTCTTTCTGCTCTAAGGTATTCCAAGGAATCCGCTCTGTGTTTGTCATCTCACCGCCCTGCAGTCCACTCTCGCCTCTCCCCCTCTCTCTTCCCTCTCCCTCTCCCTCTCCCTCTCCTCTCCCTCTCCTCTCCCTCTCCCCTCTCTCTCTCTCTCTTCTCTCTCTCTCTCTCTCTCTCTCTCTCTCTTCTCTCTCTCTCTCTCTCTCTCTCTTCTCTCTCTCTCTCGTCTCTGTCTCACAGGCGGAAGTGGAAATGGATAAGGCTACATTTTTACACTGTGACTGCGTCCCCCCTCGTGTTTGTCTAGAAAGAACAAGGGAGAGCGGGATTTGTGGAGATGGAGGGTGGGGGGTCTTCTTCCAGACCGGTTCCACCTCGCCAGCCCATGCAATGTTGGACAAATATTTGCTTTGGACAACATTTTTTCCTAATGGAAACAAATTGTTTCTGAAATGCCATGTTTTGTCGATTGTGACATCACTTTGCCTTTCCTCCATGGTCCCCCTCCCCCTTACAAAGACTGCATGTTCCTACAAAGTGTTTTTTCCCTTATTGAAGAATGTTGTTTCCGAGTTGAGGTTGAAGAGTGCACCTTTAGCTTGCCTTTGATGGTATAGCTATAATCATGTCTGGCCAAACAGCAGCCTACTGCATTGCAGCTTTTCCACATTGAACATAAAAGACTAGCATATTTCACGTTCTGACCATAGTTTTTTGTATTTTCCTTTGTTTTGTCTTTAGTTAGTATGGTCAGGGCGTGAGTTGGGGTGGGCAGTCTATGTTATGTGTTTCTATGTTTAGGTTTGTCATTTGGCCTGATATGGTTCTCAATCAGAGGCAGGTGTTTTTGCCATTGTCTCTGAATGGGAACCATATTTAGGTTGCCTGTTTCACTGTTGGTTTGTGGGTGTTTGTTTCCTGTGTCTGTGGTTCGTGCCACACGGACGTGTTCGGTTATTACTTGTTTATTTTGTATTATTTTGTCGTGTTCAGTTAATTATATTAAAACATGGACACTTACCACTCTGCGTCTTGGTCCGATCCTCTTCAGACGAAGAGAGGAAATCAGCCGTTACAGAAACAACCACCAACCAAGGCACAAGGAGAGTGGTAAAGGACAGCAGCAGCAGCGCAGAAGACACAGGATTCATGGACTTGGGAGAGATTCTGACGGCAAAGGACCCTGGAATCAGCCAGGGGAATATCGCCGTCCCAGGGCAGAGTTGGAGGCAGCGAAGCAGAGAGGCGCTGGTATGAGGAGGCAGCACGGCGACGCGGTTGGAAGCCCGAGAGTCAGCCCCAAAAAATTATTGGGGGGGCACACGGGGTGTGTGGCTAAGCCAGGTAGGAGACCTGAGCCAACTCCCGTGCTTACCGTGGGAGAGAAGGGCGGCGTTACTGGTCAGGCACCGTGTTATGTGGTGGAGCGCACGGTGTCCCAGTACGAAGAGGACGAAGAGGAGAAAATCAGCCGTTACACATATAAAACACTGTGATTACTGGGCCGAACTGCTGTTGACGTTCTGCAGGGAATAGTTTGAACATTTGGCTGCGTGGTAACAGAGATAGGAGGTTTCAATATCCAAATGCTACTTATGGGAAATAGAGGAGGTGTCAGTATCCAAATGTCACTTGACACCACAGGTGAACTTGTTGCAGCTGATGCTATTGCTGTACTCAACAACACTTTGTAAAATCTTTATATTTTAGATGCTTAGCTTAAGACTATAGTATTGGAGTATGGCATCACATAGCCTACCCCTCTGAACCTCACAACATAATGTTTCACTTTGTGGATGAATGAACGTACCTATATTCCACTCTAATCAACAGTATTCATAGCAGTAATCCTTTAAACTATGGATTTACATGCATTATCTGTTTGGTACTCCTTTATCTGATACACGTAGTGCTTTCACTTCCACTGCCTGATGTGTTGCTGGAATTTACCACTGAATCACATAGTCTTCCATCACGACTGATCGGAAACAGGAATACCCAGGACGATTTGCATGACTTTACTAGTATTTTGTCTATCTAGATTGATACTCCACTCTGTGGAGGGCAGTCCCTTCCCTCAGGCTGATTAAGATTCACAGCTCTCTTGTGGAAGGACTGTGTGATTGACCATGCAAATGGGCAGAAGGGTGTGTGTGTGTGTGTGGTGTGTGTGTGTGTGTGTGTGTGTGTGTGTGTGTGTGTGTGTGTGGGTGTGGGTGTGTGGTGTGTGTGTGTGTGTGTTGTGTGTGTGTGTGTGTGTGTGTGTGTGTGTGGTGTGTGTGTGTGTGTGTGTGTGTGGTGGGTGTGTGTCGGTGTGTGTCGGTGGTGACTGGTGTGTGTGTGTGTGTGTGTTAAGTGTGTGTTGCTTGTGTGGGCCCCTGGGTCATGTGGCGTGTTCTACGGTATCTCTGTATCAGGGGTCATGTCACACGTGTGTCAAATTGACGACACAGATAGCGTGTGTGACAGTGGGGTCGTCCCGGATGCGTCTGGCTCTGACCTCTCTGTTCCATGGGGGCTGCTCTCTCTGCTGTGAACATCACCAGCCCTGAGGACCTGTAGTGGCAGCATGCAAAACAACAGTCCCCATCATCAGACACTATCTTTACAGCCTTTCCTTTTACTGATGACACCAGGTCTTCACTCCGCCTACAGGTTTCCCTCTCCTGCCTGCCTTATGTCTCGGAAAAATCCAAAGCATTCCCAGATTCCAAGCCTTTTCTGGTGATTTCCTGTCTCTGTCTCTGTCAATGACAATGACCTCCATACTCCATAAAGGTTAAAACAACTACCCAATAGCAGTTCATTCCTTTTCRGTATCTCTTCCTGGTGCCTGGAATGTGTCAAGAGTGAGAGGCAGGCAGGCAGTTGCTGAACGGTGATCATTGTGTAACAACATGGGCAGTAGGCGGGGTTACGGTAGGTGACATCACAAAGTGATGTGTATAAGTAGTGGGGCCAGAGGATACTGCAGCACAAAGCACCTGTTGCCTCTCTCTCGCTCCTTATTGGCATCACTCAGGACTGTAAAGCTGTAGCTACTATTACTGTTTACTCTACCAGTGTGTGTACTCTACTGTCTTGTGGAATCTTGGATATTATTGCATACTGCGTCTTCAGAGATACTCTACCAGAGAATAACTATGACTCTATCACTGAACTCCATCCCGGCTCTCACCATCATCACACTCTGTGTGCTCCTGCAGGAGGGTAAGCAATCTTATCTATAACGTTTTATTAAACATTTATATCACTTTGTTGAAAACCTATTAGAAGGACTACGGGTGGTACATTACAATGTGGATTTGTATTCTGTAGTCATAAAAATGACTGACAGTGTGTATACGTTTTATTATGCAGTGTTACATTATTTTCATGAGGCTATTAAATAGAGTGTGAGGGGTCATAGTTCAGTTGAGATGTCAGGGTTGGGTGAGGTGGTGGGGCTGGGAGATCCAGAAAAACATGATATAACCCAGAATGACAAAATATGTTTTATTGTCACACCGGATAGGTGCAGTGAAATGTGTTGTTTTACAGGGTCAGCCATAGTAGTACGGCACCACTGGAGCAAATTAAGGTTAAGTGCCTTGCTCAAGGGCACACACGACAGATATTTCACCTTGTCGGCTCAAGTATTCGAACCGGCAACCTTTCAGTTACTGGCTCAATGCACTAACCTCTAGGCCACCTCCCACCCTGATGCTAAAACTCCTGCTGCACCATGTATTCTTAGTATTGTTATTACTTAGTTTCCCTCTCAGAATGACAGCGCAGTTAATCCCTGCTCTGGCAGGTGTACTGAGAGGTGGGTGGCTAATGGCCATGCTGTAAAGTTTCTGCATGGCACATGCAGCCTGATGCCAGACTCTTTGACCTACTCCCACAGTTCCCCTTACAGAGATATAATACAAAGACAGACCCTGCTCGGCTGTAATCACACTCTCACTGATAAAATACAGATTATATTGGCACGGTTCAACTCCTATCACTTAATTTGACTGAAAACAACTCAGTCTTTGTTTGACTTGGATAACATTTCATAACATATTAGTTATAAGTCAAAGTCCAAATGTGTTTGACAAGACCTGATGCATAGGAGAATGGGATGGCAGTTAGCATACATGTACTTTTCTGTATCAGTGAAAAGGGATTTTGATTAGGATGTGGCTATTGTGTATTTGCTCGGTGCTGATTGCCAAATTGCACAGTCATCTGGTGATTCTGCTGAGTTATAACCAGGCTCTTAACCAATGATCACTTCTGTTTCTATAGGTTTTGGGCTCCCTGTATCCAGCCAGCCTGAGCTCCCTGCCCAGTCCCCGTCCCAGAACAGCCCACACCACACCAGGGTTAAACGATGCTCCTGCAGTAACTGGCTGGACAACGAATGCATCTACTTCTGTCACCTGGACATCATTTGGGTCAACACTCCAAATAAGGTTATCCCCTATGGTCTTGGCAGCCCCCTGTCCCGACGTCGCCGCTCTACCGGGCGATGTGAATGTGCCCACCCAGCCGACAGGACCTGCTCCAGATTCTGCCACAACAGGTGAGCTCACCTTCAGAGACAAGAAACTTCTACCCTCCTTCCCTCCCTCATCCTCCCCTAATCCTTCCCCTCCCTACCTCCCTGCTAGATACCAGATTGTATCAAGCCAGTGACTATCTGTGTCGGTCAGTCGTTTCTAACCAGCCTGTATCAGGATGTATCAGGGCTGCTTGTGGATGAGATGCAGGGAGGAGGCGTATTGTCTTTAGTTGTGTAACTAGCGATGGGGGGAGAAGGGAGGATGGGGGAAGAGTCTGCATGTTCTGGAGGCTTAGAGCCCCCTTACAGACAAGTCCATTAGTCGTCACACTATTTTTGGAATGTTTTACCGGCGGGTATGTCTGTTGTATTGCCACAGTTATTGCTGTTATGACAGACCAAGGTTGCGGATTAGCCTGTGTATCTCGACAAGGTTTTATCCTGCTCTGTGAAAAGTAATTGAGAACAGGCCGTAGGGCATGCAGTACTGACATTACTGGGTTGAAATCCATAGCCAACCATCTGTCACCGCTAGCATTGTAGAATTCTGTAGTACAGAATCCAGTCTCATGGCCCTTAAGGAGTAGTCTAAATAATGTTATCTTGGTTTGCTTTCATTTTGACATGGTTATTATTTCTGTCTGCAGCTCAGAGAAGCACAGATTCGTAGTGGTAGGCCCCTCAGACCAGACCCTGGACCAGACTGTTAGCAGTCCAGACACAACCAGCAACGACCTACTGACCTCTCTCAGGTAAGAGAAAAACAAGATACCATAACAACCTCTTAGGATCAGTTTCTCAGACCTAGGTTAATCTTATTGCTGGACTAAAAAGCATGTCCAATGGAGATTCTCCATTGAGGATGTTTTTCAGGCCAGGATTATTGGCCCATAGAGCGATCCCACGAACATTCAGCAAGTGTTTTTGTGTTATTGAAAAGACAACATGGAATCTGATCTTAGCCTGATGTTTCTCTCTTTGTTCTTTACAGAAACATGGTTCGATCCAACATGGCTGCCATAGAGAAGGGTTCTCCCTCTAGGAAGAAGAATGCCTCCAGAGCCAACAGACTGAACATCAGGTAGATGAGGAGGAGGGAAGAAGAGGAGCTTGAATAGCTCCAGAGCATTCGAACAAAGACCTCCTGGAGGAGTCTAGGGAGTCCTCCCCCGGGAAGACAGAGAGGTCCTGAGAGGAGAGGCCCTGAGAAGAGGGCAAAGATGGAACACTGGCCAATGGCTGCCTGCTGATTGTTGTATACCACACAGTGGACTGGATATGGACATTATCTGGATATAAGTCTTGGACTAATCTAGCTAAGAGTCTGGCTTAGAAGACTAGGGAGGTTTAAGTGTGTCCTCTGTGAACTGTGACAGTCTGGACTAGAATGGTTACTGACTGTGTGCTGGGCATGGGTTGTCATCATGTTTTAAACATAAATACACGTTCTGTGTCTGAGCACATGAAATGGGTGGATGCAAGCCAAGGCATTCTGGAGTGATGTTTGCCTATGTTTACTTTACAGGCTTACTTCATTAGTGCCTTCAAAATATTGACCACTATTGTCATTTGGATTTTGATCCTTACTTTACCTGTCGCACGACATCTACTATATCATAGAATAAAAATCAAAAAATTATCCTCTGTATCAGAGATGAATTCCCAGTTTATAGTGATTGCCATGCATGCATTCAAATTACTTGAAATACATTTGACACATGAAGGACATGACTTTAAGGGACAGGGAATTACTATACACACAGCCTTCCTGTAGCAGCAGATAAAAGCAGGTCTATTGTGATGGCGGAAGTATTTATTGCATACTGTAGCCACTGTTGATTGTTTTGATTGTAGACAGAGTGAAGGCAGCAGGTTTCAATAGGTATGCTCCTTGCCAAATATGCAGTGATTGTATTTCTGCTATCAACAAATGTCCATTAAATGTCAATGTCATTACCCATTAGGAAATGATGACACTGCACTGTTGTTCTAATGCCTTCAAAGGAATGTGTTTTTATGTCCAGTAGACTTTAGATGGGTTGGGCTGATTGCTGAACTCCAGCCACTGTCTGACCATAAGGCATTTACTGTAAACACTACATCAAAAACAAGTCTTCCACTGATGTTCAAGTCCAATATCACAATGCTGTGTTTTTATGATATTATTATTTATTTATTTATTTGTGTGTTGTTTAGATGGGTTGGGTTTAGAGCAATGTGTGTATCAAAATGCTGGACTGTGCTTTTGTTTTATGAACTGTTGTTATCCCTAGAAGGACAATTCACCCTCAATAGTCTGTTTAGCAGTCAAGGACACCATAGGAAATGTTTACCCATGAATTGTTCTATTCCAAGCTATTCATATTATCTACTGTACATGTACAAAACTCTGAAATTATTTATTTAACTTATTTGTGGGGTATATTTATATATTTGTGTTGTGTGAGTTTATCACTTTTAATATGTGAGGAAATAAATACTAAAATGAATGCTCTTGATTTGTTTGATTATTTCAAAATTACAATTGATCCTTGTTTCAAGTTGTATTGTCAAGTGCACAAGTACGGTGAAATGCCTTTCTTGCAAGCTCGTTCCCAAAAAATGCAGTAATAAATATCAGTAGTACTATTAAAAAAGTAAAGAAGAACAAAAACACACGAGAAACAGAAATAACACGAGAAAGTAAATAAGTTATATACAGGGTCAGTTCCAGGGTCAGTGCCAATAGCATATTTACAATGTTCAGGGATACTGGAGTGGTAGGGGTAGATATGTATTGGGGGAAGTTGACATCCGGATATACAGTATGATAAACAGAGTAGCAGCAGTGTATATGATGATTGTATGGGAGTGTGTGTGGTGTGTATGTGTGTGTGTACTTGTTTTCCTACATTATCAGGACCCCAAAGTCCTAACATTTAACCCAAATGTCCTGAAAAGGTAGGAAAACAAGAACTTTGGTTTAGGGTTAGGGTTTTTAGGGGTTAGGGTTAGGGGTAGGTTTGGGGGAAAATAGGATTTTTAGTGGTCAACATTTTGACCATCCTAAAAGTCCTGAAATTTCACGAAAACAAAGCTGAGTGAGTGAGTGTGTAGAGTGTGCATAGAATAGCTGCAAGAAAATTAAATAAATAAATAGAAGGGTCAATGCAGATAGTCCATGTAGACATTTAGCAGTCTTATGGCTWGGGGATGGAAGTTGTTCAGGAGCCTGTTGATGTCAGACTTGTTGCTCCTTACTGCTTGCAGTCCTGAAGCAGAAAGAACAGTCTATGGCTCGGGTGGCTGGAGTCTTTAACAATTTTCCAGGCCTTCCTTTCACATCGCCTGATATCGATATCCTGCACGGCAGGGGGCTCGGCCCCAGTGATTTTATTTATTTATTTAACCTTTATTTAAGAAAACAAGTCAGTTAAGAACAAATTCTTATTTACAATGACGGCCTACCCTGATCAAACCCTAACCCGGATGACGCTGGGCCAATTGTGCGCCGCCCTATGGGACTCCCAATCACGGCCGGTTGTGATACAGCCCAGGATCGAACCAGGGTCTGTAGTGACGCCTCTAGCACAGATGCAGTGCCTTAGACCGCTGCACCACTCGGGAGCCCAAAATGTATTGTGGTATTAATATTTCCCTCCAAATCTACCAAATTTCAATACCAGGAATAATTCATATTTATGCCAAGAGTCCCTGGAAATACTGCAAACATCGGAAGTGCCCATTTCAAGCTTCTTAAACCAAGATGTGGTCACTCAGGGTTCTCCAAAATAAGATTGTTAATTTTTGATCGCCAATGACATTGTTTTGAATTGCGAAACAGGCAGTTCATCAATTCTGTGTTAACATGTTCCTCAATTAATTCAGCGCATTTCTGCAGTTGGCCTAGGCTACCTCGACACAGAGCATACCCCGACTAGGCTATAGCGTTGTCGAATCATACAAACGTTTTAACGGCAGTCAAACAAACTTCCAATGAGTTGCTAAGCTTGCTAGATAACCTCCAACGGATGACAGAATATCTCCTATTTGGCAAAATCGAGTTGACTACACAGATAGCAGATAAGTTCATGGCTATCGGGGAGATGAAGAGCAGAAATTGCTTAAATATCAAGGTACAGTATCTTAATTGGGAGCAACTCAGTTTAGAAAAATATCCATAGGCTTATCTACTCTCATACCGTTTGTTGATCACACATTCTCTACGGAAGCTCTCATAGGGGCAGCAATACGAGGCAGTACAAGAAGCGGGGGAAATGTTATAGCGGTATTTTGACATGCATAGGTGAGACGTGCTTTGATAATGCAACCTATGGATTACAGAATAAAGTTAGGAATTTTCATGCGAGACAGGAGTCAGGATTTGGGGTTTCAGTGGGATTGGGATGATAGGAAAATAGTTCAGGCTCTATATAAGGCTACTACTACTTGAGTCAATAGATAGATAATACACTTGATTTAGGCTACATTATTGCATGCTAAATGTTTCTGATTAGTGATAGATGAGCAAACGATTAAATTATCTACCACTTCTCCAGCCAGAGATCAGTTAACCAAATATACAGAGAGTGAAACAAAACAAATTCACTTTGATTATTTATCAGACATGTCACAGGCTTTTGGTTGGGAGTAGGACAGGCTACTGCGCGAGTGAAGAGCAAAGTCCACTCGAAGAGCAAAGTCCACTAATTAGTATAATGGTTGTATATGAGTTTCAGTATAAGCAAGAATTTGATACATGCCTTCAATTCCATTAGCCTTCTTTATTCCAATATTTTCATCATTCGGGTGATCATAACTAAGGTGAGTTTTCCTCTCTCTGCTCTTTTTCTAGGTCCAGTGGCTGTTTCCTCATCTCCTCACTCCACTGCCGCTTCTCAACACTATATTAAATCAATATAGCCTTCTATTTTTATTGCAAATTTATGACGACTTTGTGTGAAGTAAATAAGCTGGGCTCAACGATTCCATGCCACAACCTGAATGGATAATGTGCTATTTTATTTCTTGTCAATCTGCTGCTACAGATGTTGTGTATTTTGTGGAATTGCATTAGTGCTACATTGGGGGAAAATGCTGTAACTTCCCGGGAAATGGGAAGAATGGTCCCGGGACAGTCCCGGGATCCCGGTTAGCTGTGCTAATCCATAATGTACTGGACTGTCCAAACCACTCTCTGTAGCGTAATGCGATCGAGGGCAGTGCAGTTTCGACAACAAGCAGTGATGCAGCCAGCCAAGATGCTCTCAATGGTGCAGCTGTAGAACATTTTGAGGATTTGAGGGCCCATGCCAGATGTTTTCAACCTCCTGAGGGGGAGGAGGCCCTGTTACCGTCTGTGCGACCTTGTGCATGTGTGGACCATTTTAAGTTTGGACCTTGAAGCTTGAATCTCTCGACCCGCTCCACTGCAGCTCCATCGAGGTGGAGGGAGGGTGCCCCCCCCCCACATTGCCTGTAGTCCACGATCAGCTCCTTGGTCTTACTGACGTTGAGGGAGAGGTTGTTGTCCTGGCACCACACTGCCGTGTCACTGACCTCCTCACCTGTAGGCTGTCTGATTATGGCCAGTGATCAGGCCTACCATCGTTGTGTCGTCAGCAAACTTGATGAGGGTGTTGGAGTCGTGCGTGGCCACACAGTTGTGGATGAATAGGGAGTACAGGAGGGGACTAGGAACACACCCCTGTGGCGCCCCCGTGTTGAGGGTCAGTGTGGCGGAGGTGATGTTACCTACCCTCACCACCTGGGGTCGGCTCGTAAGGAAATCAAGGATCCAGTTGCAGAGGGGACTATGGTGTGGAACGCTGAGCTGTAGTCAATTGACAGCATTTTAACATAGGTATTCTCTTATCTAGGTGGGTGACGGCAGTGTGCAGTGCAATTGAGACTGTGTTGTCTATGGATCTGTTGGTGTGGTATGCAAATTTGAGTGGTTCTAGGGTTTCTGGGATGATGGAGTTGATGTGTGCCATAATCAGCATTTCAAAGCACTTCATGATTACAGATGTGAGTGCTCCAGGGCGGTAGTCATTGTGGCAGGTAGCCTTAGAGTTCGTGGGAACAGGAATGATGGTGGTCAGCTTGAGACGTGTGGACTGGGTCAAGCAGAGGTTGAAAATATGGTTGTATTTTGCCCGTACAGTAGAGCAAACATCCTGATAACCTAAAACCATTCAGACCCTTGCTGCCTTACAGAACTATAGATCGGAACAATAGAGCAGTCAGAGCTTCCATTGCTGTCCACCTGAGGTTGTTTGTGTGAGGGAAAGAGGGTTACGTTGGGACAAACAATACTCTCTGACTGCACCTGGGTCTGCATTCATAGTTCACCCAATCACCTCCTTCCTCTCCTTTCCTCTCTTCCTCTCGTATTTAAAAACAGACGTCATTATAGATACCACAGGCCCCCCAGCGAGGCTTTACTAACTGTGGTTAAATAGCTGACTTAGTATAAGAAACCAAAACAGGATGCTTTTCCTACATTCCGGGAAAAATTCCCGACAGCGCAGGAGAGAACAGAAGAGAACAGGGGGGAAAAAACAAGGGAAAAACTGGGGCATGTCTGCTGCCAGGAGAACTGATACACAGCTGATATGGATGGAGACTGAATGTGGCCCAGTTAATCACTTGGTTGTCATAACATTGCTGTATTGTTTTCTTTTCTGCCCCTCTTATTAGTTTTCTTCTTTGTGCGATTGTGAGAAAATGATGTATTGTGTGATTTTACCCACGGTTCACCTGTGTGTGAATGCATGCTTTTGTCTGTTCTATTTGCCTATGCAGTATGTGTGCATGTGTGCATTAAGCGTCTGATTGTGTGTGTGTGTGGTGTGTGTGTGTGTGTGTTGTGTGTTGTGTGTGTGTGTGTGTGTTGTGTGTGTGTGTTGTGTGTGTGTGTGGTGTGTGTGTGTGTGTGTGTGTGTGTGTGTGTGTGTGGTACAGTATACAGTATGTGAGTTTATGAGTCGCATTTGTCGGTGAGCGTTAGGGTGATTGTGAGTGTGCATGTTGGTTTGTCTCAGTGTTTGTATGTTTGCTGTTATTCAACTCCAGCCATAAGGTCCAGCAGTACCCAGACTGCAGACTGTAGTTCTAGAACAGACCGCTATCTGAACATTCCTTTACTTCCTGGGTTTGTTTCAGCCCGGGACATTAGTGGAGGTGACTGTTAGGACCGGAGGGGACTGTTGTTGGGACATTCTGACAGGGCTATCACGGCTGTTTGAGCCAGACGCTGTCTCCTGATACTACTCAGCTATGTGTCTGGGCTGAGAGGAGCTGAGATGAGCAACAAGAGAACAGGGTTAGGGATCAGGTTTAAGGTCAAGTTGTTTTATTGGATAAAAGCCACCGGCATGTCTTGTCGTGTAGGCGGAATGGAAGAGCTCTCTGTGGTAAACAACAACAGAACGGTGGAAAGAACAAACATGGTGCCATTTTTGTGACGAGTACTGTATTGCATTCCTCTACGCGTACTCACAAAGTCACAAAGTCAAACGATGAGCCCTCCCTAGCCGACGATCTGAACATTCCAAACTTTCTATTCTCTCCAAGTCTTTGTTACATTCTTAACCATCGCATGTCTTCTGTAATTTGCTAGTATGGAATTAGTAATTATAATTCAAGCTTACACTAACCCAGACCACTAAGAACAAACATTCCTTTATCCGTACGATACCTAACCCGATGTGTTATTTTATAAAACACGTTGGTCGATGACATGTCTTTACTGGATGGCATTTCTGCTTCATAGTTAGATAGTCATCTGTGTTTCTGTACTATGTCCCGCACACGTACACCTGATGAGGTGATATCCACACGGTGAGAGAGAGAGAGAGACGGATGGATGGTCCGATGCAGTGCTACAGTTAACAACCTGCCACTCTGTAAACAACTAACTATCCTCCACTCTATGGCCACAGATGGATACCCACAGACTACAGATGATATCTTAATTTCCCATTCACATGTGTGAGTGATGCCCATCTCCTGTCCTCTCAGCACACCAGAGGAGATAGCAGCAGACTGCAGACACAGGAAGCTAGGAATGCTTGCTGAGAATGGCATTCCTCTCTCTTT
>NC_036869.1:10902091-10914520 GCF_002910315.2 Salvelinus sp. IW2-2015
ATCATTCTATAACCTGTCTCCTCCCCTTCATCTACACGGATTGAAGTGGGTTTATTAGTGACATCAATAAGGCATCATAGCTTTATCCTGGATTCACCAGGTCGGTCTACAGTATGTCATGGAAAGAGCTGGTGTTCCTTATGTTTTGTACACTCAGTGTATGTCTGTGCATGTGTGTGCGTGTGTGTGCTTGTGCGTGCGTGTGTGTGCGCGTGTGTGTGTGTGTGTGTGTATGCATGTTGGTTTGTCTCAGTGTTTGTATGTTTGCTGTTATTCAACTCCAGCCATAAGGTCCAGCAGTACCCAGACTGCAGACTGTGGTTCCAGAACAGACCGGTATCTGAACATTCCTTTACTTCCTGGGTTTGTTTCAGCCCGGGGACATTAGTGGAGGTGACTGTTAGGGACCGGAGGGGGACTGTTGTTGGGGACATTCTGACAGGGCTATCACGGCTGTTTGAGCCAGACGCTGTCTCCTGATACTACTCAGCTATGTGTCTGGGCTGAGAGGAGCTGAGATGAGCAACAAGGAAACAGGGGTTAGGGATCAGGTTTAAGGTCAAGTTGTTTTATTGGATAAAAGCCACCGGCATGTCTTGTCGTGTAGGCGGAATGGAAGAGCTCTCTGTGGTAAACAACAACAGAACGGTGGAAAGAACAAACATGGTGCCATTTTTGTGACGAGTACTGTATTGCATTCCTCTACGCGTACTCACAAAGTCACAAAGTCAAACGATGAGCCCTCCCTAGCCGACGATCTGAACATTCCAAGCTTTCTATTCTTCTCCAAGTCTTTGTTACATTCTTAACCATCGCATGTCTTCTGTAATTTGCTAGTATGAAATTAGTAATTATAATTCAAGCTTACACTAACCCAGACCACTAAGAACAAACATTCCTTTATCCGTACGATACCTAAACCCGATGTGTTATTTTTATAAAACACTGTTGGTCGATGACATGTCTGTACTGGATGGCATTTCTGCTTCATAGTTTAGATAGTCATCTGTGTTTCTGTACTATGTCCCAGCACACGTACACCTGATGGAGGTGATATCCACACGGTGAGAGAGAGAGAGAGACGGATGGATGGTCCGATGCAGTGCTACAGTGTTAACAACCTGCCACTCTGTAAACAACTAACTATCCTCCACTCTATGGCCACAGATGGATACCCACAGACTACAGATGGATATCTTAATTTCCCATTCACATGTGTGAGTGATGCCCATCTCCTGTCCTCTCCAGCACACCAGAGGAGATAGCAGCAGACTGCAGACACAGGAAGCTGGAGGGATGGTGGARGGCCTGTACCCGTACCTGCATACCCCGCCATGGGGACTGTGTAGACCAGCACGTCCCCTGTGTCCAGGTAGACAGTGGATACATACACACATCCCTGGGATGAGGACCACACATGTAGGGTGTATGGTTATGCTGTCCTATATCTGCAGGTTGTGTGCGTTGCAGGGGCTAGAGTGGCGCAGCGTTCATCTCAGTGCTTGAGGCGTCACTACAGACACCCTGGTTTGATTCCAGGCTGTATCACAACCGTTTGCCATAGGGTGGCGCACAATTGACCCAGCGTCGTCCGGGTTTGGCCGATGTAGGCCGTCATTATAAATAAGAATTTGTTCTTAACTGACTTGCCTGGTTAAATAAAATAAAAAATATATATACATACACTACCATTCAAAAGTTTGGGGTCACTTAGAAATGTCCTTGTTTTTTAAAGAAAAGCACATTTTTTGTCCATTAAAATAACATAAAATTGCTCCGATATACAGTGTAGACATTGTTAATGTTGTAAATGACCATTGTAGCTGGAAACAGCTGATTTTTAATGGTATGTATACGTAGCCCATTATCAGCAAACATCCCTCCTGTGTTCCAGTGGCACGCTGTGTTAGCTAATCCAAGTTTATCATTTTAAAAGGCTAATTGATCATTAGAAAAGCCTTTTGCAATTATGTTAGCACAGCTAAAAACTGTTGTTCTGATTAAAGAAGCAATAAAACTGGCCTTCTTTAGTCTAGTTGAGTATCTGGAGCATCAGCATTTGTGGGTTCGATTACAGGCTCAAAATGGCCAGAAACAAAGAACTTTCTTCAGAAACTCATCAGTGTATTCTTGTTCTGAGAAATTAAGGCTATTCCATGCGAGAAATTGTCAAGAAACTGAAGATCTCGTACAACGCTGTGTACTACTCCCTTCACAGAACAGCACAAACTGGCTCTAACCAGAATAGAACGAGGAGTGGGAGGCCCCGGTGCACAACTGAGCAAGAGGACATAAGTGACCCCAAACATTTGAATGGTAGTGTATATAAATGTGCTCTTTAGGCTACTGCTGTTAAGGATGCTACTACTACTAGTCAGGCTACTGTGGGTAATGTACTGTATGTGGCTTACAATGTAGCAATCATCATACTTGTGTTTACTGCCAACCAAGGTCAGTTAGGGCCATTGATGTATGTTTTGGAAGGCTGAAGGCTGGAGAGTTGTCAAACCTCACACTTGTTATTTCCTCTCCCTTTATCTCACAGTAAATGAGGAAGGCTGTGAAACAGTGAACCAGGTGTTTGCTCTCTTCGGAGAACGATAGAGGACATTGAAACTCCCTCCAAGAAAAATGCAAGGCTGTGATGATGTGTGTTGTTTAGGACTTTGATACTCTTTGTAGAGTTAGGATTTCAGACATTTTTGTAAGATGGGCAGGGACGATACTGTCCTAGCGTCAGAGGAGGTGCCAGGACAGAGAAGAGCTGATATTGAGTAGACAGACAGATGGTCACTGTATACTATGCTTAAATATGGCCATGGCTACATGTAAGCACATCACTACCTTTACACAGGTCTAGAGCTTGTTTCTGTTACGGTTAAATAACCATTTTACCCAGTCGCCACCACCAAGGTAAGGCCTCAGGCCATCTCCTTCCAGACTGCTGGGGCTCTTTACTCAGTTACTTATTAAGAATGTTATCACCTTCTCAAGGCTGCAGGAGGGCGACCTAGCTCCTGTATGTGCCCCACAGAGAGAGAGAGGAAGAGAGAGAAACAAAGAAAGAGCGAGAGAGAGAACGAGAGAAGGAAAGAAAGAGAGAGAGATAAAGAACGAGAGAGAGGAGATAAAGAGAGGGGGGAGCGCGCGAGAGAGAGAGGAGATAGAGAGAGGGAGAGAGAGGGGAGGGGGGGAGCGCGCGAGAGAGAGAGGAGATAGAGAGAGGGAGAGAGAGGGGAGGGGGGGAGAGAGAGGCATTCTCAGAATGTGTCCAGCATTATTAATCATCTAAACGATCGACAGTCACACAGTCTGCAAAATGCTGTTTAATTTGCTGGGTAGGGGGCATTCTGAAGAGCTTTGTGAAGTGGACACGTTCAGGTCTTTCTCCTACCTGTTGCTTTCATCAGAGTAATTTAACTTCACCTGATCAGTATTCCCGGACTTCATAAACATACATTTGTCTGTAACTGTGTGAAAGTTTAAATTATTGTCTGGGGTATTCTTTCTCACGTTGGCTATAAAAATCATGACAAATGTGTAAGAAGTCTTTTGGAAGTTAAAGCTGGTTTCAGAASCACTTACACATCAACATTCTGTTATAGTACATTTAAACAATTCTCTAAATGTGAATAAGAACTTTCTGGGAATCCCTCTAGTGCAGGTAAAATACAGTAAGATCTACAGGAAATGATAAAGGAGATGGTTTTGTTATATAAAAGGTGGAGGTTTCGTTCTTGAAACTTGGCATAATGGGGATTTTCCATTCTTGCCATAAATAAATGTAACTGAGGCCTGACTGACTGCTATCTGTGAAGCAATGCCAGTTTATGTGTGATATAATCACTTTACTGTGACGACACACATAACAACCATGACTAAATTCAACTACATTGTTTATGGATGTGAAGAKSCATGTACAAAAAAAAGTCTGAAAGATAAAGTAGTTACTACTTAGTAGTATATACAGTAGTACTGTAGAATAAATTACACATACACCTCACTGTTTAAAATGAAAGCACTTCATGTATCTAGTCCCCCCATTTGAAAGTGTCATAAGTATTTGTACAAATTCAGTTATATGTGTATTAAAGTAGTCAAAAGTTTAGTATTTTACACACCACGACTACCTCAAGCGTGTGACTACAAACTTGTTTGATGCATTTGCAGTTTGTTTTGGTTGTGTTTCAGATTATGTTGTGCCCAGTAGAAATGACAGGTAAATACTGTATTGTGTCATTTTGGAGTTACTTTTATTGTAAATAAGAACTAGAATATGTTTCTGAACACTTCTATGTGGATGCTACCATGATTATGGATAATCCTGAATGAATTGTGAATAATGATGAGTGAGAAAGTTACAGAGGCATAAATATCATACCCTTGCTATTMMTAAAAGGTGAGAGGTTAGCGTGTCTTGGGGGTATGATCTTTCAAATAAGGGGACTAGACACATGAAGTGCTTTCATTTATAAACTATAAAACAGATATGTATGAAAATACCCRAAAAAATAGGTGACATTATGTACTGTTGCCTCATATGAGAATGCTGGAGTATAGAGCCAAATGAAACGTTTTAGCTTCAATGAGCATTGTACTAGTAACCAATAGGTTGCAAGATCAAATCCCCGAGCTGACAAGGTAAAAATATGTTGTTCTGCCACTAAACAAGGCAGTTAACCCACTGTTCCTAGGCAGTTGTTGAAAATAAGAATTTGTTCATAACTGACTTGCCTAGTTAAATAAAGGTAAAACATAACAATAAGTAGGGGAGTGTACATTTACTGGTAGGTTGTAATTAGGACTGTTTATGATATGGACTACCTTCAACTGTATAGGCTGATATTGAGTAGACAGTCAGGACACTCACTGTAGATGATGCTTGCATATGGTAATGGTTATATGTAAGGACATCACTACCGTTGCACAGGTCTAGACCTTGATGACGTATATATGTAGAGTCTAGTCTGATTGCCATAATGTATAGTTGTCTTGTCTGATCGCCCTTGTTTGTTCAGTCAGAGATAATCCCTTAGTTGTCTAAAGTGATGTAACTATTACAGACTGATTTCRAAGGAGGGCTCATTGTCCTTTGTACGATCATGGCCAGTAGTGTAAAGTACTTAAGTAAAATTACTTTAAAGTAATTCATAGTAGTTAATAAATCTTTTTTTGGTGTATGTGCACTTTACTTTACTATTTAGAGTTTTGACTACTTTTACATCACTACATTCCTAAAGAAAATAATGTACTTTTTACTCCATCCATTTTCGCTGGCACCCAAAAGTACTGGTTACATTGTGAATGCTTAGCAGGACAGGAAAATGGTCCAATTCACGCACTTATCAAGAGAACATCCCTGGTCATCCCTACAGCCTCTGATCTGGCTATCAAAAAATAAATTGTAAAATAAATTGACAATTGTGCCATCTGATATGCTTAATATAAGCAATTTCAAATAATTTATACTTTTAATTTGATACTTAAGTATATTTTTGCAATTACATTTACTTTTGATACTTAAGTATATTTCAAACCAAATACTTAGACTTTTACTCAAGAAGTATTTTACTGGGTGACTTTCATTTTTACTTGAGTCATTTTCTATTAAGGTATCTTTACTTTTACTCAAGTATGACAATTTAGTACTTTTTCCAGCAATGATCATGGCCATTTGCGAATCAACACCATCTCGTAAGCCCAAGAATACCACAGCCTTGTCTTAAGTGAATGGTTTCCAATAGGACAAGTAGTTCTACCAATGAGGGGGAACTCATCACCTCTGAGCACATTTAACGAGGAAAACTATGAGAGAAAGAGGTCAAAGTTTAGCCGTCATCATTGATACGGTCAGCTACACTAGCTGGCATGATCATTGTTGGCCTTTTACACATTAGCCCACTGGAATGTTCATGACTTGATGACAAAGAAGTATTTTTCCACTCATTRRTTRCACATTCCTAGTGACATATAGTGATAATTGCCTGGAATAGCATGAAATCCAATAATGGTAATTGTACAGTAATGATGACTATGAATGGGATTATAACTACAGTATAAGAATTCATTTATAGTAACAATCTATAGAATTCTCATAATGCTGCGCTGCTATCTTCACACCGGGTAGGTGCAGTGAAGTGTGTTGTTTTACAGGGTCAGCCATAYTAGTACAGCACTCCTGAAGTAAATTAGTATTAAATGCCTTGCTCAGGACAACCAAAAGATTTTTCACCTTGTCGGCTCGGGTATTCGAACCAGCAAACATTTTGGTTATTAGTCCAACGCCCTAACCACTAGGCTAGCATTAGCTGGTGACATCATTGATCCTTCATTTGAACCCTCTGACATCTCTGTAGCCCTGTTCTTACTTCTAGCCAGATCTCCCATCTACATCTACCTGTTCTGCAGGATGCTGGTGGACTTTCTTTAGACAGGTGACGTCAATGCTGAAGGCAACCAGGGGACACCATGCCCTACCCATGMCTTAGCTGGCAGACAGGGCACAGTACTACTCTGTCRCCTGGTCATCTCTGTTTAGCATCTCACCAGATCTAGTGATTCCAGAGGGCCATGAACACCAACACTGTTTTACTGTGTTCTAGTTCTATTGATTGATTGATTGACTGATTTTATATTAAAGCATCTGGCACCATATAAGATGCCAAACACATATGGGTTTAGATTAGAATACCCTAGTTTAAGAAGTATACAGTTTACGCTATGGGAGTATAAGATTTTTTTGTTGTTGCTGTAGCCAATTTATTATATTTCTATTCCTATGCTCAGCACACACTCACTAGTGTAGCGAATGATAGTTAGAGGGATCCGGGCTGGTCCATTGAAGATGGTAATATAGGGATGTTCATCCTGGACGCCTTATTAAACAGACATAACATCAACATGATTTGCATCCAAATGGCATCCTTCGTCACCCTTCCATTAAGTCACACAGGGAATCATCCTAATTATTTTGTTAATCTTCTAGCGTCAGCATCCATGTTGAGATATGCCACCTTCCTCTACAGTCACCTGTGGCAGTGAAAGGTCCACAACATTAGTGGCAAATCTTAATCTAATCTGGATAGGAGGATTCCCCATGGGAGACACTTGGCGCGCACACACACACAACACACACACACACACCACACACACAACACACACACACACACCACCACACACACACACACACACACACACACACACACAACACACAACACATGGATGAGCTGACACACACACACTTGCACACATGCAGAGGCCTGCATGCGGGCGGGGCGACGGGCATGCACACACACACACTCATAAACACACAATACACACAAGCACTACGCATGCATGCACGACACAGACACACACTCACACGTAGGCAAACACATTTAGATCAAACTTTGCCAATCTATCGTTGATCTGATGTTACCCTGTTGCCGTTGATATCTTGACCTGCAGAAAATGCCTCAAAGACATTGAAAGGTCATCATTGTGCATCACAGTAACGCCTACATGGGAGAATGTTCATCATCTTATTCACATTCCCTTTAGGCACATAGTACTGGATAAGTAAGCTAGGCCACTGGCCACCTGACACCAAAACATTGAAATGTCATACTTGTTATTTAATAAAAACATTGTGTAATGATCTACACTCTTAGAAAAAAGGTGCTATCTAGAACCTTAATGGGTTCTTCAGCCTTCCCCATAGTAGAACCCTTAGAAGAAGCCTTTTTGGTTTTAGGTAGAACCCCTTTTGGTTCCATGTAGAACCCTTTCTACAGCAGGTTCTACATGGAACCGAAAAGGGTTATCCTATGGGGGACAGCTGAAGAACCCTTTAGGAACCCTTTTTTTATAGTGTACACAGTAATACCTAGTTCATACACACATTTTTCACATTCCATCCCACTGGTCCTGAACATCTCTAAAACTCAGAGCATTGTATTTGGTACAAATCATTCCTTAAGTGCTGGACCTAGGTAGAACCCATTTTGGTTCCATGTAGAACCCTTTCTATAGAAAGTTCTACATGGAACCTAAAAGGGTTCTATCTGGAACCACATTTTCTTTTTACCTGTAACCAAAAACGATTCTCCTATTCAGACAGCTGAAGAAGCCTTTAGGAACCGTTTTTTTCTAGTGTACACAGTAATACCTAGTTCATACACACATTTTTCACATTCAATAAGGCACATAACACTTTATAAGTGAACTAGGCCACTAGCCAAAACCCTGTCAAACCTTTGTCAGTGTTATGTGCCATGAATGGAATGTGAATGAAAGGAAGAGCGTCTGCTAAATGACTACAATGTAAAAGTTAAAATATTATTCTTAACCACATACTGCAGCACTGGATAAGTTACAGTAACTAAGCCATTGGCCAGAGCCTATAAGAGACCTACATCTACACCAGGCCTGAACCCTCTGGCTGACATTCAGCGTCCACACTACTGGGTGGGTACCACCCAAATACCACAGCCTCAGACGCATTGTTTTCATTTTCCACTCTAAGTTTATCTGACATTTTCCAGATGTTTGAGCCTCCTATTTTTAGTCTTTAGAACCCTCAGTTGAAAACCAATACTCTAGCCTTAAACAACCTCCATTATCAAGGTTCCATGATGCATCAGGATACAGGTTGTCAACCTGTGTTCCAAAGAGGAGGGGAAAAGAGGAGGGAAAATGAGGACGACATGATATGGGTTGACATGTTGAGTAGTGAGCAGTGGTAGAAATAGTACCCAATTCTCATACTTGAATAAAAGTAAAGATACCTTAATAGAAAATGACTCAAGTAAAAGTGAAAGTCACCCAGTAAAATACCACTTGAGTAAAAGTCTAAAAGTATTTGGTTTTTAAATATACTTAAGATTCAAAAGTTAATGTAATTGCTAAAATATACTTAATATCAAAAGTAAAAGTACAAAACATTTCAAATTCCTTATATTAAAGCAAACCAGATGGCGCCATTTTCTTTATTTTATTTTTGAAAGACAGGGGCACACTCCAACACTCAGATATCATTTATAAATTAAGCTTGTGTGTTTAGTGAGTCCACCAGATCAGAGGAAGTAGTGATGACTAGGGATTTTCTCTTGATAGTTGTGTGAATTGGATGATTTTCCTGTCCTGCTAAGCATTTAAAATGTAACAAGTACATTTAGGTGTCAGGGAAAATGCATGGAGAAAAAGTAAATTATTTTCTTTAGGAACTTAGTGAAGTAAAAGTAAAAGTTGTCAAAAATATACAGTACCAGTCAAAAGTTTGGACACGCTTACTCGTTCAACGGTTTTTCTGTATTTTTTAAAACTATTTACGACATTGTAGAATAATAGTGAAGACATCAAAACTATGAAATAACACATATGGAATCATGTAGAAACCAAAAAAGTGTTAAACAAATCCATTATATTTTATATTTGAGATTCTTAATAGTAGCCACCCTTTGCCTTCATGACAGCTTTGCACACTCTTGGCATTCTCTCAACCAGCTTCACCTGGAATGCTTTTCCAGCAGTCTTCTACACCTGCATTGCTTGCTGTTTGGGGTTTTAGGCTGGGTTTCTGTACAGCACTTTGATATATCAGCTGATGTAAGAAGGGCTATATAAATAAATTTGATTTTGAAAATAAATTTGATTTTTATTAGTTCCCACATACAGTGGGGAGAACAAGTATTTGATACACTGACAATTTTGCAGGTTTTCCTACTTACAAAGCATGTAGAGGTCTGTAGGTTTTGTATTTTTATCATAGGTAACACTTCAACTGTAGAGAAGGAATCTAAAACAAAAATCCAGAAAATCACATTGTATGATTTTTAAGTCATTAATTTGCATTTTATTGCATGACATAAGTATTTGATACATCAGAAAAGCAGAACTGAATATTTGGTACAGAAACCTTTGTTTGCAATTACAGAGATCATACGTTTCCTGTAGTTCTTGACCAGGTTTGCACACACTGCAGCAGGGATTTTGGCCCACTCCTCCATACAGACCTTCTCCAGATCCTTCAGGTTTACGGGGCTGTCGTGGCATACGGCTTTGGCCTCCTCAAGAATTTCTATTGGGTTCAGGTCTGGAGACTGGCTAGGCACTCCAGGACCTTGAGATGCTTCTTACGGAGCCACTCCTTAGTTGCCTGGCTGTGTGGTTTCGGGTCGTTGTCATGCTGGAAACCCGCCAGACCACATCTTCAATTGCTCTTACTGAGGGAAGGAGTTGTTGGTCAAGATCTCGCGATACTGGGCCCCATCCATTCTCCCCAATAGGGTGCGTCGTCCTGTCCCCTTTGCAGAAAAGCAAACCCAAAGAATGATGTTTCACCTCCATGCTTCACGGTTGGGATGGTGTTCTTGGGGTTTCGTACTCATTCTATTCTCAAACACGGCGAGTGGAGGTTAGAGCAAAAGCTCTATTTTGTCTCATCAGACCATGACTCTCCCATTCCTCTCTGGATCATCCAGATGGTCATTGGCAACTTCAGACGGGCCTGGACATGCGCTGGCTTGAGAGGGGGACCTTGCGCGTGCGCTGCGGATTTTAATCCATGACGGCGTAGTGTGTTACTAATGGTTTTTCTTGAGACTGGGTCCCAGCTCTCTTCAGGTCATTGACCAGGTCTGCCGTGTAAGTTGGGCTGATCCCTCACTTCCTCATGATCATTGATGCCCACGAGGTGAGATCTTGCATGGAGCCCAGACCGAGGGTGATTGACCGTCATCTTGAACTTCTTCCATTTTCTAATATTGTGCCAACAGTTGTTGCCTTCTCACCATGCTGCTTGGTATTGTCCTGTAGCCCATCCCAGCCTTGTACAGGTCTACAATTATCCCTGATGTCCTTACACCAGCTCTCTGGTCTTGGCCATTGTGGAGAGGTCTGTTTGATTGAGTGTGTGGACAGGTGTCTTTTATACAGGTAACGAGTTCAAACAGGTTGCAGTTAATACAGGTAATGAGTGGAGAACAGGAGGGTTCTTAAAGAAAAACTAACAGGTCTGTGAGAGCGCGGAATTCTTACTGGTTGGTAGGTGATCAAATACTTATGTCATGCAATAAAATGCAAATTAATTATTAAAAATCATACAATGTGATTTTCTGGATTTTTGTTTTAGATTCCGTCTCTCACGTTGAAGTTACCTATGATAAAATGACAGACCTCTACATTGCTTGTAAGTAGGAAAACCTGCAAAATCGGCAGTGTATCAAATACTTGTTCTCCCACTGTATGCTGAGAACTTGTTGGCTGGTTTTCTTCACTCTGCAGTCCAACTCATCCCAAACCATCTCAATTTGTTGAGGTTGGGTGAATGTGGGGGCCAGTCATCTGATGCAGCACTCCATCACTCTCCTTCTTGTCAAATAGCCCTAACACAGCCTGGAGGTGTGTTTGGTCAATGTCCTGTGTGAAAAACAAATGATAGTCCTACTAAGTGCAAACCAGATGGGATGGCGTAAATACTGCAGAATGCTGTGGTAGCCATGCTGGGTTAAGTGTGCCTTGAATTTAAATAAATCACTGACAGTGTCGCAGCAAACACCCCACACCATCAATCCTCTCCATGCTTCACGGTGGGAACCAAAAATCTAAAATCTGGACTCATCAGAACCAAAGGACAGATTTCCACCGGTCTAATGTCCATTGCTTGTGTTTTTTGGCCCAATAAAGTCTCTTTTCTCTATTGGTGTGTTTTAGTAGTGGTTTCTTTTGGCAATTCGACCATGAAGGCCTGGTTCTCTGCAGTGTCCTTCTGAACAGCTGATGTTGAGATTGTAATGACCGACGCCGGAGATGTGAAGCAGGTACGGGGAGTAACATTTAATCGGAAACCGACAGGTAAAAGACAAGCACAGATTTAATCGGAAAGAGAAAGGTAACAAGACAACACAGATTTTGGAAAGAGGACAGGTAAAAGACAAGCACAGTGTCGGCACATGGGTAACAACGACTAACGACAATCAATGCTGAAGCAGGGAACAGAGTGAGGAACCAGACATATATAGGGAAGGTAATGACAGAGGTGATTGAGTCCAGGTGAGTCCAATAATCGCTGATGCTGCGTGACAGGGGAAGGCAGGTGTGCGTAATGATGGTGGAGAGTGCGCAATGCTTGAACTCTGTGAAGCATTTATTTGGGCTGCAATCTGAGGTACAGTTAACTCCAACGAACTTATCCAATGCAGCAGAGGTAATCTGGGACTTCTTCTAATGTGGCAGTTCTCATGAGAGCCAGTTTATCATAGCGCTTTGATGTTTAAAGATAATGGACTCTTTGCTTTTTGGAGCTTTCTTCCGATCATATGGACTTGGTATTTTACCAAATAGGGCTTTCCTTGTATACCACTCTTCTACATGTCACAACACACTGATTGGCTCAAAGCATTAAGAAGGAAATAAATATAAATGCAAGTGTCATCAAGGCAAAGGGTGGCT
>NC_036869.1:10914545-10927099 GCF_002910315.2 Salvelinus sp. IW2-2015
TTATCTTTTATATTTGAGATTCTAATAGTAGCCACCCTTTGCCTTCATGACAGCTTTGCACACTCTTGGCATTCTCTCAACCAGCTTCACCTGGAATGCTTTTCCAGCAGTCTTCTACACCTGCATTGCTTGCTGTTTGGGGTTTAGGTGGGTTTCGTACAGCACTTTGATATATCAGCTGATGTAAGAGGCTATATAAATAAATTTGATTTTGAAAATAAATTGATTTTTATTAGTTCCCACATACAATGGGGGAGAACAAGTATTTGATACACTGACAATTTTGCAGGTTTTCCTACTTACAAAGCATGTAGAGGTCTGATTTTTATCATAGGTACACTTCAACTGTGAGAGAAGGAATCTAAAACAAAAATCCAGAAAATCACTTGTATGATTTTTTAATCATTAATTTGCATTTTATTGCATGACATAAGTATTTGATACATCAGAAAAGCAAACTGAATATTTGGACAGAAACCTTTGTTTGCAATACAGAGATCATACGTTTCCTGTAGTTCTTGACCAGGTTTGCACACACTGCAGCAGGGATTTTGGCCCACTCCTCCATACAGACCTTTCCCAGATCCTTCAGGGTTACAGGGGCTGTCGGTACGGCGGCATTCAGCTTCGGTCCGGCTTGGCTCCATAGATTTTCGTATCTGGGCAGCGAGGATCTGGAGGACTGGGCGTAGGCACTCCAGGACATTGAGATGCTTCTTACCGGAGGCCATCCTTAGTTGCACCTGCTGTGCTGGTTTGTCGGTGGCGTTGTCAGTGCTGGGACCGCCCAGACACCATCTCGCGAATTGCTTCGTTAGCTGAGGGAACAGGGGGAGAAGGAGGTTGTTGGTAAGATTCGCGATAACTGGGCCCCATCCATCCTTCCCCTCAATAGGTGCCGTCGTCCTGTCCCCTTTGCAGAAAAGCAAACCCCAAAG
The DNA here is from genome assembly GCF_002910315.2 of Salvelinus sp. IW2-2015. Classification (NCBI taxonomy): domain Eukaryota; kingdom Metazoa; phylum Chordata; class Actinopteri; order Salmoniformes; family Salmonidae; genus Salvelinus; species Salvelinus sp. IW2-2015. The sequence goes on from NC_036869.1 coordinate 10,915,484, forward strand.
AATGATGTTTCCACCTCCATGCTTCACGGTTGGGATGGTGTTCTTGGGGTTTGTACTCATCCTTCTATTCCTCCAAACACGGCGAGTGGAGTTAGAGCAAAAAGCTCTATTTTGTCTCATCAGACCACATGACCTTCTCCCATCCTCCTCTGGATATCCAGATGGTCATTGGCAACTTCAGACGGGCCTGGACATGCGCTGGCTTGAGAGGGGGACCTTGCGTGCGCTGCAGGATTTTAATCATGACGGCGTAGTGTGTTACTAATGGTTTTCTTTGAGACTGTGGTCCCAGCTCTCTTCAGGTCATTGACCAGGTCTGCCGTGTAGTTGTGGGCTGATCCCTCACATTCCTCATGACATTGATGCCCACGAGGTGAGATCTTGCATGGAGCCCCGACGAGGGTGATTGACCGTCATCTTGAACTTCTTCCATTTTCTAATAATTGTGCCAACAGTTGTTGCCTTCTCACCATGCTGCTTGGCTATTGTCCTGTAGCCCATCCCAGCCTTGTACAGGTCTACAATTTATCCCTGATGTCCTTACACAGCTTCTGGTCTTGGCCATTGTGGAGAGGTCTGTTTGATGAGTGTGTGGACAGGTGTCTTTTATACAGGTAACGAGTTTCAAACAGGTCAGTTAATACAGGTAATGAGTGGAGAACAGGAGGGCTCTTAAAGAAAACTAACAGGTCTGTGAGAGCCGGAATTCTTACTGGTTGGTAGGTGATCAAAACTTATGTCATGCAATAAAATGCAAATTAATTACTTAAAAATCATACAATGTGATTTTCTGGATTTTTGTTTTAGATTCCGTCTCTCACAGTTGAAGTGTACCTATGATAAAAATGACAGACCTCTACATGCTTTGTAAGTAGGAAAACCTGCAAAATCGGCAGTGTATCAAATACTTGTTCTCCCCACTGTATGCTGAGAACTTGTTGGCTGGTTTTCCTTCACTCTGCAGTCCAACTCATCCCAAACCATCTCAATTTGTTTGAGGTTGGGTGAATGTGGAGGCCAGGTCATCTGATGCAGCACTCCATCACTCTCCTTCTTGGTCAAATAGCCCTAACACAGCCTGGAGGTGTGTTTGGTCAATGTCCTGTTGAAAAACAAATGATAGTCCTACTAAGTGCAAACCAGATGGGATGGCGTAATACTGCAGAATGCTGTGGTAGCCATGCTGGTTAAGTGTGCCTTGAATTCTAAATAAATCACTGACAGTGTCGCCAGCAAAGCACCCCCACACCATCACACCTCCTCCTCCATGCTTCACGGTGGGAACCAAAAATCTAAAATCTGGACTCATCAGACCAAAGGACAGATTTCCACCGGTCTAATGTCCATTGCTTGTGTTTTTTGGCCCAATAAAGTCTCTTCTTCCTATTGGTGTGTTTTAGTAGTGGTTTCTTTTTGGCAATTCGACCATGAAGGCCTGGTTCCTGCAGTGTCCTCTGAACAGCTGATGTTGAGATTGTAATGACCGACGCCGGAGATGTGAAGCAGGTACGGGGAGTAAACATTTAATCGGAAACCGACAGGTAACAAGACAAGCACAGATTTAATCGGAAAGAGAAAGGTAACAAGACAAGCACAGATTTAATCGGAAAGAGACAGGTAACAAGACAAGCACAGTGTCGGCACATGGGTAAACAACGACATACGACAATCAATGCTGAAGCAGGGAACAGAGTGAGGAACCAGACATATATAGGGAAGGTAATGACAGAGGTGATTGAGTCCAGGTGAGTCCAATAATCGCTGATGCACGTGACAGGGGAAGGCAGGTGTGCGTAATGATGGTGGCAGGAGTGCGCAATGCTTGAACTCTGTGAAGCATTTATTTGGGCTGCAATCTGAGGTACAGTTAACTCCAACGAACTTATCCAATGCAGCAGAGGTAACTCTGGGACTTCTTCTAATGTGGCAGTTCTCATGAGAGCCAGTTTCATCATAGCGCTTGATGTCTTAAAGAAATAATGGACTCTTTGCTTATTTGAGCTGTTCTTGCCATAATATGGACTTGGTATTTTACCAAATAGGGCTATCTTCTGTATACCACTCCTACCATGTCACAACACAACTGATTGGCTCAAAAGCATTAAGAAGGAAATAAATTCCACAAATGCAAAGCTGTCATCAAGGCAAAGGGTGGCTACTTAAATATATCTCAAATATAAAATATATTTTTATTTGTTTAACACTTTTTTGGTTATTTCATGATTCCGTATGTGTTATTTCATAGTTTTGATGTCTTCACTATTATTCTACAATGTAGAAAATAGTAAAAATAAAGAAAAGCCCTGGAATGAGTAGGTGTGTCAAACTTTTGACTGGTACTGTAAATAGAAAAGTGAAGTACAGATACCCCAAAAAACAACTTAAGTAGTACTTTAAAGTATTTTTATTTAAGTAAAGGGGGCGTTTGGTTGTAGCACTGGTGGATTTACGTATGAGAGTTCGACAAGGTTTGGTTGGGCATTTAAGGTGATGTAATGGAGGTGGTTTGGTGAACCCTGCTCTCTCTGCTCAACCTTGCCTGAGTTTGTGTTAGCTCCTCAAGCTTTAGCTTCACGATTTACCTCAGCAGGCTAACACAGTATAGCATGCAGGTGACCCGGGTTGGTCACACTCTCCTGCAGCAGGAGTACAGGGCATTGCTAGATGTAGAAAATGTTGACGAGGGTCGTGAGTCAGCAATGACTAGMACTGCATAACGATACCATTCCGTTTTTTTTACTAGTGTAGAGAGCAGTAAACTGGGATAGGTTTCTGGCTACATGTCTGTTCTTGGCAAGATCAGAAATGTTCCATAATTGGTTGGCCTGTTGGATTAGTAAGAGGAAGAGAAACAAATATAACTTACAGTAACGTCGGGGGTATCTAACATATTTACTTGAGCATCTCCATGAGACCATAAATGTTGAACCCTGCACCCTCTGATCTAATCACATTTTTGGCCTTCTTCATACAAAACTAACAATGTGAAATAATTTAGCTTTGTGTTTCAGACAAACGTGCAGACGTCATACATGAGAGACTACAACTGATGGTATTAATGACTGTATCATAAATAACTTCACAAATATCTACTAGATGTCATAATTAACTCACACGTTTCGTTCACCAGTCTGTCTGTCTCTCTGTCTCTCTGTCTCTCTGTCAGTCAGTCAGTGGGGCTGTGTTTGCGTATGAATCGTCAGTCAGACCCACTCTCTCCAGTGACGTGGGTGTTGTCTGTACTGTCTGGGACGTGGAACCATGTACAGACCATGTGTCGTAACTACTGGGACAGGAAGTTATAATCTATCTTAAAACACCACAACCACCTCTGTGACTCTACTCTGATTGACATGCTTTTACGCCAATATGGGTGACAATATGGCCGCTGTGCATGTTGACTGGAACTGACGCATATAGATGGATGACAAAGAGACCAGTGTTTGGCCACTCAGACAGAGAACTGGTTAGCCATGGCCCATTGTGACGGGAAAATACACTATGTTCATTGAAATAACTTGTTAAGCAATTTAGTCCATAGGTACAACAGTTTGTACTGTATGAGAACATGAATTCAAAGCTAAGTTTTAACAAACAGATTAAGCATCAAGAGCCTGGCCTAAGCCTCTTATATTTTCAGCAAATGGCATTGCYTCAATTGTTTCTGTGAAGAAGTATTTGAGTGCTGTTTCTATGATTAAATTCCTGTGRAGTGTTATGCCACACATACTCCTTCTTCAGTGTGTTATAATGCTCTCCTACAACTCTCTATCAGTGTCCTCCATCCGTTACAGGACTCTGTCTGTAATCCTACCGTCCTCACAGCACACCCCCAGCACGTCCTCTCTGACATTACAAACATGTTCTCCGTCTGTCTCCTAGTGCCATCTGATTCACCAGAAAAAGCGTTCCATTGTTTTTTGATAGAAAGGATAAGCCCTACTCTCCCTCAAGCGGTTGATTTTCTTAAACTTTTAAGTCATCAGAATGATAGACAAGGCTGTGTCTCCGGTTTCCAACATCATGTGGCAAAACAACTGTCAGGAATCACTCTCTCTGTCTACTAATACAACTGTCCTTTGGTGAGGTCATGTGTCTATTGTTAACCACACAGGAAGGGACTGGGGAAGGGAGGATGTCCTTATTCTGTTATAACACATTTAAACAATTCCCTAAATGTGAATAAGAACTTTCTGGGAATCCCTCTAGTGCAGGTAAAATACATTAAGATCTACAGGAAATGATAAAGGAGATGGTTTTGTTATATAAAAGGTGGAGGTTTCGTTCTTGAAACTTGGCATAATGGGGATTTTCCATTGCCATTAATGAAATGTAACTGAGGCCTGATGACTGTATCTTGTGAAGCAATGCCAGTTTATGTGTGATATAATCACTTTACTGTGACGACACACATAACAACCATGACTAAATTCAACTTACATTGTTTATGGATGTAAAGCATGTACAAAAAAAGTCTGAAAGATAAAGTAGTTACTACTTGTAGTATATACAGTAGTACTGTAGAATAAATTACACATACACCTCACTGTTTAAAAGAAAGCACTTCATGTATCTAGTCCCCCATTTGAAGTGTCATAAGTATTTGTACAAATTCAGTTATATGTGTATTAAAGGTAGTCAAAAGTTTAGTATTTTTACACACACGACTACTCAAGCGTGTGACTACAAACTTGTTTGATGCATTTGCAGTTTGTTTTGGTTGTGTTTCAGATTATGTTGTGCCCAGTAGAAATGACAGGTAAATACTGTATTGTGTCATTTTTGGAGTTACTTTTATTGTAAATAAGAACTAGAATATGTTTCTGAAACTTCTATGTGGATGCTACATGGATTATGGATAATCCTGAATGAATTGTGAATAAATGATGAGTGAGAAAGTTACAGAGGCATAAAATATCATACCCTTGCTATGGTAAAAGGTGAGAGGTTAGCGTGTCTTGGGGGTATGATCTTCAAATAAGGGGACTAGACACATGAAGTGCTTTCATTTATAAACTATAAAACAGATATGTATTGAAAATACCCTAAAAAATAGGTGGCAATTATGTACTGTTGCCTCATATGAGAATGCTGGAGTATAGAGCCAAATGAACGTTTTAGCTTCAATGAGCATTGTACTAGTAACCAATAGGTTGCAAGATCAAATCCCCGAGCTGACAAGGTAAAAATATGTTGTGTCTGCCACTAAACAAGGCAGTTACCACTGTTCTCTAGGCAGTTATTGAAAATAGAATTTGTTCATAACTGACTTCCTAGTTAAATAAAGGTAAAACATAACAATAAGTAGGGGAGTGTACATTACTGTAGGTTGTCTAGGACTGTTTATGATATGGACTACCTTCAACTGTATAGGCTGATATTGAGTAGACAGTCAGGACACTCACTGTAGATGATGCTTGCATATGGTAATGGTTATATGTAAGGACATCACTACCGTTGCACAGGTCTAGACCTTGATGACGTATATATGTAGAGTCTAGTCTGATTGCCATAATGTATAGTTGTCTTGTCTGATCGCCCTTGTTTTTCAGTCAGAGATAATCCTTAGTTGTCTAAAGTGGATGTAACTATTACAGACTGATTTCTAAGGAGGGCTCATGTCTTTGTAACGATCATGGCCAGTAGTGTAAAGTACTTTAAGTAAATTACTTTAAACTTATTGAGGGCAGGGGGCAGCATTTCACTTTCGGGAAAAATAGCATGCCAAAATTCAACTGCTTGCTACATCCCCAGAATATAATATATCCATATATTGGTAGATTTGGATAGAAAACACTCTGAAGTTTCTAAAACTGTTTTGAATCATGTCTGTGAGAATAACAGAACTTATGTAGCAGGCAAACCCTGAGGACAAACATTCAGAATTTGTATTTTTTTGATGTCACTGTCTTTTCAATTAGGTTTCTTAGGAGACACCAAATTTCTAATGGACTTGCTTGCAGTTCCTCGCTTCCACTGGATGTCACAGTCCTTGGAAATCAGTTGAGGTTATTCCTTTGTGTGAGTGAAGAAGTAGGCTATCGTAAATGAGGGTCACATGAAGTACATTTTTTGAGAGAGTCACGTTCCGAAAAATTCTGTCAGTTTGGTTTTCTTTTTGTATTGAACACGATCATCCATCTTCAAATTGATCGATTATTAACGTTTAAAAATACTAACGTTGTATTACAAAAAGTAGTTTGAAATGTTTTTGGTAAAGTTTACATGTAACTTTTGATATATTTTGTAGTGGTTGGCGAAAGTTGGAAGCTGTGTTTTTTCTGGATGAAACGGTCCAAATAATTGACATTTTGGATATATATATCGACGGAATTAATCGAACAAAAGACCATTGTGATGTTTTATGGGACATATTGAATGCACAAAAGAATTTCGTCAAAGGTAAGGCATGATTTATATTTATTTCTCGTTTTGTGTCGTGCTTGCAGTGTTGAATTATGCTACTGTTGTGCTGTCATCAGATAATAGCATTCTTATGCTTTCGCCGAAAAGCCTTTTTGAAATCTGCATGTTGGCTGGATTCACAACGAGTGTAGCTTTATTTGGTATCTTACTGTGTGATTTAATGAAAGTTCGATTTTTATATCATGTTATTTGAATATGGCGAGCTGTATTTCCCCTGGCTATTAGCCGTGGGACGTTTGCGTCCACCTGCCCCAGAGAAGTTAAAGTAATTAATAAGTCATTTTTGGTGTATGTGCACTTTACTTTACTATTTAGATGTTTGGACTACTTTTACATCACTAACATTCTTAAAGAAAATAATATAACTTTTTACTCCATTCATTTTCCCTGGCACCCAAAAATACTGGTTACATTTTGAATGTTTAGCAGTACAGGAAAATGGTCTAATTCACGCACTTATCAGAGAAAGTCCCTGGTCATCCTACAGCCTCTGATCTGGCAGACTCACTTAACACACCTTTTGTTTGTAAATGATGTCTGAGTGTTTGGAGTGCCCCTGGCTATCAAAAAATAAATACAAAAAATGTATTGGCAATTGTGCCTTCTGATTTGCTAATATAAGCAATTTCAAATGATTCATACTTTTATTTTTACTTAAGTATATTTTTGCAATTACATTTTACTTTTGATACTTAAGTATATTTTGCATTTATATTTACTTTTGATACTTAAGTATATTTCAAACCAAATACTTTGACTTTTTACTCAAGAAGTATTTTTACTGGGTGACTTTCATTTTTACTTGAGTCATTTTCTATTAAGGTACTTTACTTTTTACTCAAGATATGACAATTTAGTACTTTTTCCAGCAATGATCATGGCCATTTGCGAATCAACACACTCGTGAAGCCCAAGAATACCACAGCCTTGTCTTAAGTGAATGGTTTCCAATAGGACAAAGTAGTTCTACCAATGAGGGGGAACTCATCACCTCTGAGCACATTTAACGAGGAAAACTATGAGAGGAAGAGGTCAAAGTTTAGCCGTCATCATTGATACGGTCAGCTACACTTAGCTGGCCATGATCATTGGTTGGCCTTTTACACATAGCCCACTGGAATGTTCATGACTTGATGACAAAGAAGTATTTTTCCACTCATTTCTTCCAACTTCCTAGTGACATATAGTGATAATTGCCTGGAATAGCATGAAATCCAATAATGGTAATTGTACAGTAATGATGACTATGAATGGGATTATAACTACAGTATAATAATTAATTTACAGTACAATCCATAGCATTCCCATATTCTGCGCTGCTATCTTCACACCGGGTAGGTGCAGTGAAGTGTGTTGTTTTACAGGGTCAGCCATAATAGTACAGCATCCTGAAGTAAATTAGTATTAAATGCTTTGCTCAGGACAACCAAAAGATTTTTCACCTTGTCGGCTCGGGTATTCGAACCAGCAAACATTTTGGTTATTAGTCCAACGCCCTAACCACTAGGCTAGCATTAGCTGGTGACATCATTGATCCTTCATTTGAACCCTCTGACATCTCTGTAGCCCTTTCTTACTTCTAGCCAGATCTCCCATCTACATCTACCTGTTCTGCAGGATGCTGGTGGACTTTCTTTAGACAGGTGACGTCAATGCTGAAGGCAACCAGGGGACACCATGCCCTACCCATGGCTTAGCTGGCAGACAGGCACAGTACTACTCTGTCTCCTGGTCATCTCTGTTAGCATCTCACCAGATCTAGTGATTCCAGAGGGCATGAACACCAACACTGTTTTACTGTGTTCTAGTTCTATTGATTGATTGATTGACTGATTTTATATTAAAGCATCTGGCACCATATAAGATGCCAAACACATATGGGTTTAGATTAGAATACCCTAGTTTAAGAAGTATACAGTTTACGCTATGGGAGTATAAGACTACAATTCTTTGCTGGAGCCAATTTATATATTTTCTATTCTATGCTCAGCACACACTCACTACTGTAGCGTATGATAGTTAGGAGGATCCGGGCTGGTCCATTGAAGATGGTGATGTGGGGATGTTCCACCTGGACACCTTTTTAAACAGACATAACATCAACATGATTTGCATCCAAATGGCATCCTTCGTCACCCTTCCATTAAGTCACACAGGGAATCATCCTAATTATTTTGTTAATCTTCTAGCGTCAGCATCCATGTTGAGATATGCCACCTTCCTCTACAGTCACCTGTGGCAGTGAAAGGTCCACAACATTAGTGGCAAATCTTAATCTAATCTGGATAGGAGGATCCCCATGGGAGACACTTGCGCGCACACACACACACACAAACACACACACACCCACACACACACACCACACACCACACACACAACCACACACACACACACACACACACACACACACACACACACACACCACACACACACACACACACACACACACACACATGGATGAGCTGACACACACACACTTGCACACGAGCACACATGCACAGCCTGCATGCGGGAGGGCGGGCGGGCATGCACACACACACACTCATAACACACACATACACACGAGCACATACGCATGCATGCACGCACACAGACACACACTCACACGTAGGCAAACACACATTTAGATCAAACTTTGCCACTCTATCGTTGATCTGATGTTACCCTGTTGCCGTTGATATCTTGACCTGCAGAAAATGCCTCAAAGACATTGAAAGGTCATCTTTGTGGATCACAGTAACGCCTACATGGGAGAAGTTCATCCTCTTATTCACATTCCTTTAGGCACATAGTACTGGATAAGTAAGCTAGGCCACTGGCCACCTGACACCAAACATTGAAATGTCATCACTTGTCATCTTAATAAAACATTGTGTAATGATCTACACTCTTAGAAAAAAGGTGCTATCTAGAACCTTAATGGGTTCTTCAGCCTCCCCATAGTAGAACCCTTAGAAGAAGCCTTTTTGGTTTTAGGTAGAACCCCTTTTGGTTCCATGTAGAACCCTTTCTACAGCAGGTTCTACATGGAACCGAAAAGGTTATCCTATGGGGACAGCTGAAGAACCCTTTAGGAACCCTTTTTTCTAGTACACAAGTAATACCTAGTTTACACAACACACATTTTTCACATTCCATCCCACTGGTCCTGAACATCTCTAAAACTCAGAGCATTGTATTTGGTACAAATCATTCCTTAAGTGCTGGACCTCAGCTGAATCTGGTAATGAATGGTGTGGCGGTTTAACAAGTTGAGGAGACTAAATTAGTTGGCGTTACCTTAGATTGTAAACTGTCATGGTCAAAACATATAGATTCAACGGTTGCAAAGATCGGGAAAGGTCTAGCCGTAATAAAGAGATGCTCTGCTTTTTTGACACCACACTCCAAAAAGCAAGTTCTGCAGGCTTTAGTTTTGTCTTATCTTGATTATTGTCCAGTCGTGTGGTCCAGTGCTGCAAGGAAAGACCTAATTAAGCTGCAGCTGGCCCAGAACAGAGCGGCATGTTTTGCTCTTAATTGTAATCAGAGGGCTGATTTAAATACAATGCATGCCAGACTCTCTTGGCTAAGAATTGAGGAGAGACTGACTGCATCACTTCTTGTTTTTATAAGAAACATTAATGTATTTAAAATCCCAAATTGTTTGCATAGTCAACATACACACAGCTCTGACACACACACTTATCCCTCCAGACATGCCACCAGGGGTCTTTTCATAGTCCCCAAATCCAGAACAAATTCAAGAAAATGTACAGTATTATATAGAGCCCTTATTGCATGGAACTGCCTTCCATCTCATATTGCTCAAATAAACACAAACCTGGTTTCAAAATCAGATAAAGCAACACCTCGTGGCACAATGCCTCTCCCCTATTTGTCCTAGATAGTTTGTGTGTATGCATTGATATGTAGGCTACGTGTGCCTTTTGAGAAATGTATGTAGTTCTGTCCTTGAGCTGTTCTTGTCTAATGATGTTCTGTATTATGTCATTCTGTATTATGTTTCATGTTTTGTGTGGACCCCAGGAAGAGTAGCTGCTGCTTTTGCAACAGCTAATGGGGATCCTACAATACTCCTTCTGTGGCCTCCAACTGCTCTTAAACGCTAGTAAAACCAAATGCATGCTTTTCAACCGGTCGCTACTCGCATCCGCCCGCCCGACTAGCATCACCACCCTGGATGGTTCCGACCTAATTGTAATCACGGATTACAAAAAGAAAACCAGCCCCGTCGCGGACCAGGATGTCTTGCTCCCAGACAGGCTAAACAACTTTTTTGCCCGCGATATGACATTTTCCATGCCCTTAGATCTACGAGTCCCTGTGCAGTGAAAGGTCCACAACATTAGTGGCAAATCTTAATCTAATCTGAAGGAGGATTCCCCATGGGACACTTGCGCGCACACACACACACACACACACACACACACACACACACACACACACACACACACACACACACACACACACACACACACACACACACACACACACACACACACACACACACACACACACACACACACACACACACACACACACACACACACAACCCACACCATACTGGATGAGCTGACACACACAACTTGCCACACATCACGAGGCCTGCATGCGAGGAGGGGCGGGGCAGACACACAACATAAACACACCATACACCCATCACACAGCACATACGCATGCATGCACGCACACAGACACACACTCACACGTAGGCAAACACACATTTAGATAAAACTTGCCATCTATCGTTGATCTGATGTTACCCTGTTGCCGTTGATATCTTGACCTGCAGAAAATGCCTCAAAGACATTGAAAGGTCTTTGTGCATCACAGTAACGCCTACATGGGAGAATGTTCATCTCTTATTCACATTCCCTTTAGGCACATAGTACTGGATAAGTAAGCTAGGCCACTGGACCTGACACCAAAACATTGAAAGGTCATCACTTGTATATCTTAATAAAAACATTGTGTAATGATCTACACTCTTAGAAAAAAGGTGCTATCTAGAACCTTAATGGGTTCTTCAGCCTTCCCCATAGTAGACCCTTGAAGAAGCCTTTTTGGTTTTAGGTAGAACCCCTTTTGGTTCCATGTAGAACCCTTTCTACAGCAGGTTCTACATGGAACGAAAAGGGTTATCCTATGGGGACAGCTGAAGAACCCTCTTAGGAAACCTTTTGTTTA
>NC_036869.1:10927823-11016507 GCF_002910315.2 Salvelinus sp. IW2-2015
GTTTTTGGGACAATACAGTGCCACTGACACGGCCCCCTACCAAAACCTGCGGGCTCTCCTTCACTGCAGCCGAGGTGAGTAAAACATTTAAACGTGTTAACCCTCGCAAGGCTGCAGGCCCAGACGGCATTCCCAGCCGCGTCCTCAGAGCATGCGCAGACCAGCTGGCTGGTGTGTTTTACGGACATATTCAATCAATCCTTATCCCAGTCTGCTGTTCCCACATGCTTCAAGAGGGCCACCATTGTTCCTGTTCCCAAGAAAGCTAAGGTAACTGAGCTAAACGACTACCGCCCCGTAGCACTCACTTCCGTCATCATGAAGTGCTTTGAGAGACTAGTCAAGGACCATATCACCTCCACCCTACCGGACACCTAGACCCACTCCAATTTGCTTACCGACCAATAGGTCCACAGACGACGCAATCGCAACCACACTGCACACTGCCCTAACCCATCTGGACAAGAGGAATACCCATGTGAGAATGCTGTTCATCGATTACAGCTCAGCATTTAACACCATAGTACCCTCCAAACTCGTCATCAAGCTCGAGACCCTGGGTCTCGACCCCGCCCTGTGCAACTGGGTCCTGGACTTCCTGACGGGCCGCCCCCAGGTGGTGAGGGTAGGTAACAACATCTCCACCCCGCTGATCCTCAACACTGGGGCCCCACAAGGGATGCTAGTGTACACAGTAATACCTAGTTCATACACACATTTTTCACATTCCATCCCACTGGTCCTGAACATCTCTAAAACTCAGAGCATTGTATTTGGTACAAATCATTCCTTAAGTGCTGGACCTAGGTAGAACCCATTTTGGTTCCATGTAGAACCCTTTCTATAGAAAGTTCTACATGGAACCTAAAAGGGTTCTATCTGGAACCACATTTTCTTTTTACCTGTAACCAAAAACGATTCTCCTATTCAGACAGCTGAAGAAGCCTTTAGGAACCGTTTTTTTCTAGTGTACACAGTAATACCTAGTTCATACACACATTTTTCACATTCAATAAGGCACATAACACTTTATAAGTGAACTAGGCCACTAGCCAAAACCCTGTCAAACCTTTGTCAGTGTTATGTGCCATGAATGGAATGTGAATGAAAGGAAGAGCGTCTGCTAAATGACTACAATGTAAAAGTTAAAATATTATTCTTAATCACATACTACAGCACTGGATAAGTTACAGTAACTAAGCCATTGGCCAGAGCCTATAAGATACCTACATCTACACCAGGCCTGAACCCTCTGGCTGACATTCAGCGTCCACACTACTGGGTGGGTACCACCCAAATACCACAGCCTCAGACGCATTGTTTTCATTTTCCACTCTAAGTTTATCTGACATTTTCCAGATGTTTGAGCCTCCTATTTTTAGTCTTTAGAACCCTCAGTTGAAAACCAATACCCTAGCCTTAAACAACCTCCATTATCAAGGTTCCATGATGCATTAGGGGCCTCAGGATACAGGTTGTCAACCTGTGTTCCAAAGAGGAGGGGAAAAGAGGAGGGAAAATGAGGATGACATGATATGGGTTGACATGTTGAGTAGTGAGCAGTGGTAGAAAAAGTACCCAATTCTCATACTTGAGTAAAAGTAAAGATACCTTAATAGAAAATGACTCAAGTAAAAGTGAAAATCACCCAGTAAAATACCACTTGGGTAAAAGTTTAAAATTATTTGGTTTTTAAATATACTTAAGTATCAAAAGTAAATGTATTTGCTAAAATATACTTAATATCAAAAGTAAAAGTACAAAACATTTCAAAATCATTATATTAAAGCAAACCAGATGGCACTCCAACATTCAGACATAATTTACAAACGAAGCATGTGTGTTTAGTGAGTCTGCCAGATCGGAGGCAGTAGTGATGACCAGGGATTTTCTCTTGATAATTGTGTGAATATCATTGTCCTGTCCTGCTAAGCATTTAAAATGTAACGATGTACTTTTAGGTGTCAGGGAAAATGTATGGAGTAAAAAGAAATTATTTTCTTTAGGAACTTAGTGAAGTAAAAGTAAATGTTGTCAAAAATATAAATAGTAAAGTAAAGTACAGATACCCCAAAAAACTACTTAAGTAGTACTTTAATGTATTTTTACTTACTATGTACTCTACACCACTGGTAGAGAGGATGCGGTTGGTTGTGGTACTGGTGAACTTACATATGAGAGTTGGATAAGGTTTGGGTAGGCATTTAGGGTGATGTAATGAAGGTGGTTAGCTTCACGATTTACCTCATCAGGCTAACACAGTATAGCATACAGGTGACACTGGTTGGTCACACTCTCCTGCAGAAGGAGTATGGGGCATTGCTAGATGTAACAAATGTTGACCAGGGATACGCGCAATGCCGTCAGGGGTACGCCAACTAAAAATGTGATTCACATTTTCAAACAGTCCATTTAGATTTTCCAACGAGGCTATACATTTGGGTGATGTTTTTTTCTCGCCTGAGTAGCCTCGTTTCACTGGCAAAAATACAATCAAATCATATAGTGTTCAGCGAAATGACAACACTATTTAAAATACAGGTAGCCTAGTCAATAATTAACATCCAATCACATTAACCGTTACTCTTTCGCGGGAATTCCACTAACAGTTTGTATGTAGCCAAACGTAGCTGCTACTCATTCCGTTTTCCGAGGATATTTTTAAAGTACTGGAAAGCTTTGTGACATCAAATGGACTTTGGTGGTCAAGATGTGTTGGTATCTGTACTGATGGCGCAAAAGCCAAGACACGGAGACATAGTGGAGTGGTAATGCGTGTGCAAGCAGTTGCTCCCAACGCAACTTGGGTACACTGCAGCATCCATTGAGAGGCTCTTGCTGCCAAGGGAATGCCTGACAGCTTGAAAGATGTTTTGGACAATACAGTGACAATGGTTAACTTTGTTAAAGCAAGGCCCCTGAACTCTTGTGTATTTTCTGCGTTATGCAATGATATGGGCAGCGACCATGTAACGCTTTTACAACATACAGAAGAAGTGCGCTGATTATCACGTTTTTTTTAAATTGAGAGACAAACTTAAAGTTTTCTTTACTGACCATAATTTTCACTTGTCTGACTGCTTGCATGATGACGAGTTTCTCACACAACTGGCCTATCTACGTGATGTTTTTTCTCGCATGAATGATCTGAATCTAGGATTACAGGGACTCTCAGCAACTATATTCAATGTGCAGGATAAAATTGAGGCTATGATTAAGAAGTTGGAGCTCTTTTCTGTCTGCATAAACAAAGACAAAACACAGGTCTTTCCATCATTGTATGATTTTTTGTGTGCAAATGAACTCAAGCTTACGGACAATGTCAAATGTGATATAGCGAAGCACCTGAGTGAGCTGGGTGTGCAATTACGCAGGTGCTTTCCCGAAACGGACGACACAAACAACTGGATTTGTTATCCCTTTCATGCCCTGCCTCCAGTCCACTTACCGATATCTGAACAAGAGATCCTCATCGAAATTGCAACAAGCGGTTCTGTGAAAATGTAATATAATCAGAAGCCACTGCTAGATTTCTGGATAGGGCTGCGCTCAGACTATTCTGCCTTGGCAAATTGCGCTGTTAAGACACTGATGCCCTTTGCAACCACTTACCTATGTGAGACTGGATTCTTGGCCCTCACGTGCATGAGAACTAAATACAGGCACAGACTGTGTGTGGAAAATGTGTGGCACACCCTTCTTATTAACCTGTGGTGAGTCATTCACAATTTTTGATGGACAAATAAGGTTTTATATGTAAGATGGTTAAATAAAGAGCAAAATGATTGATTATTATAATATTATTATTTCTGCCCTGGTCCTATAAGAGCTCTTTGTCACTTCCCACGAGCCGGGTTGTGACAAAAACTCACACTCATTCTTATGCTTATGTTATGTATCATATAGTGTGTGTGTGTGGCAGGCTTACAATGATGGCAAAAAACAACATTTGAGAGTGCGCTGACCCTGGTGCTAGAGGGGGTACGCAGCTGGATGTTGAATGTTTGAAGGGGTACAGGACAATAAAAAGTTTGTGAACCAATGTTCTATAGGGATGTCAGACATAAGGAAGTGGTAGTGCTTCCTTTATCGAAACCCTAGTGAGACCCTCCCTTGATTGACATGCAGAAAACAGACACACACGGCCCTGACATGCAGGACAAACATGCGCTCATCTCCTTGCCCAATCTCCCACTGCCAGGGTTGTGAGTCAGCAATGACTAAGACTGGAAACCGATACGGTTTAGTAAACTGGGATAGCTTTCTTGGCTACCTGTCTGTTCTTGGCAAGATCAGAAACGTTCCATAATTGGTTGGCCTGTTGGATTAGTAAGAGGAAGAGAAACAAATATAACTTACAGTAACGTCGGGGGTATCTAACATATTTACTTGAGCATCTCCATGAGACCATAAATGTTGAACCCTGCACCCTCTGACCTAATCACATTTTGGCCTTCTTCATACAAAACTAACACTCTGAAATGAATTAGCTTTGTGTTTCAGACATCGCACATGAGAGACTGACTGTCATAAATAACTTCACAAATACCTACTAGATGTCATAAATAACTCACACATGTTTCGTTCACCAGTCTGTCTGTCTCTCTGTCTCTCTGTCAGTCAGTCAGTGGCCATGTGTCGTAACTACTGAGACAGGAAGGTCTAATCTATCTTAAGACACCAGAACCACCTCTGTCTGACTCTACTCTGATTGACATGACTTTTACGCCAATATGGGTGACAATATGGCCTCTGTGCGTGTTGACTGGAATTGACGCATATTGACGAATGAAAAAGAGACCAGTTTGGCCACTTAGACAGAGAACGGGTTAGCCATGGCCCATTGTGATGGGAAAATACACTATGTTCATTGAAATAACTTGTTAAGCAATTTAGTCCATAGGTACAACAGTTTGTACTGTATGAGAACATGAATTCAAAGCTAAGTTTTAACAAACAGATTAAGCATCAAGAGCCTGGCCTAAGCCTCTTATATTTTCAGCAAATGGCATTGCATCAATTGTTTCTGTGAAGAAGTATTTGAGTGCTGTTTCTATGATTAAATTCCTGTGTAGTGTTATGCCACACATACTCCTTCTTCAGTGTGTTATAATGCTCTCCTGCAACTCTCTATCAGTGTCCTCCATCCGTTACAGGACTCTGTCTGTAATCCTACCGTCCTCACAGCACACCCCCAGCACGTCCTCTCTGACATTACAAACATGTTCTCCGTCTGTCTCCTAGTGCCATCTGATTCACCAGAAAAAGCGTTCCATTGTTTTTTGATAGAAAGGATAAGCCCTACTCTCCCTCAAGCGTTTGATTTTCTTAAACTTTTAAGTCATCAGAATGATAGACAAGGCTGTGTGTCCGGTTTCCAACATCATGTTGCAAAAAACTGTCAGGAATCACTCTCTTTGTCTACTAATACAACTGTCCTTTGGTGAGGTCATGTGTCTATTGTTAACCACACAGGAAGGGACTGGGGAAGGGAGGACATACATCTCCAGCATTTTGTTTCAGCAGGTGATTAGTCAGACACTGCGTAATAGATTGTTTGTTTGGGAGATAAAATTCCTGTTGAGCGGACGCTCAAGATTATAACTAATGTTCTTATTTAGACCAGGTGTCATCCACCCCCTGATATTTCCTACTACTACACCAGTTAATACTAATTTATGTTATGCCATTATGAATAATGTTACTCTTTAAAGCCCCAATACAACACTCATAACAGTTACAGCTACACAGATATTATTGTTTACCATCATTACTAATGTGGTCGATACCAAGTACGCCAGCCATATAGATATTGTAAATTTATGATGTTTTAATTCTATTTTGGATTTCATCATAGTTATTTAAATGTTTGCCTACGTTGAGCTTTGAGATAACACTGTTATAAAAAGTGCTATACAAATTACATGTGTTATTATATAAGATAATGACATCATTAGACAAATGTGGTCATAAATGAACTTATTCTTTCTTCTGATTGCAGTGAAAGTAAACCGTGAGGCGACCGACCGACAATGAATCACTGGAGATAAGGTTTTAATGACAAACAAGCGGTTGACAGACAGTGGCTCTATTGTGTTCTGATATCACTTGAATCTGTTCTGATAAAGGCCATTGTCATGTGGTTGTTCTGAAGGACATCAACAGAGCCATAACTGTGAATCATGATCCAACACTAGTCTTTACTTGWCAAGGAAATGGAAGTAGTGGCTAATCTAGTTTCACTGCCATCATAAATACCCTGTTTCCACAATGCTGATCTTATTGTTCCTATCTTAAGCCAAGGTAACACAGGGGTGAGGTTTATTGTCAGTACACTTGTTTCTCCTTCTCTCTAAATTTAAGCTGTCCTTTTTTTTATAACCTTTATGGTATGGTGAGTGTATGATGGTTCCAGTAAAGTCTATGTAGCGCACATTGAGCATTGTGAGATGTATGAGTGATGGCCAGCTGGTCCAGGGTACTGTCCTATGCCGTTGATATTGAACACATATCGCTTACGCTTATGCATGCCAGCTACGTTGTTATACTGTATAAGACTTTTGCTTATGTCATTTTGTTCTAGTATTCAGCTGAAAAAAAGCATTATTGGTTGGCATCTGTGAGAGTTTGACAATGTCTTTGTGTCTCGGAGTCCACATAAATATGTAAAGGAATGCATGAGCACAATGCAGTAGGTCTCTAAGTGGGTCTTGGTCTTGCAGTGAGTCCTGCAATGTGGCAATTAATTGTTTAGAAGTGACCGTTTGGAATTCATTGTTTACTTTGCATGGCTTTGTGTGATAAGACTGGTATGCTGGTCTAGTACAATACAGTACTGAGACACTCAGTTATAAGAGGGTATTTACAGTTCTTTACCCTAATACACATTGATAGGAAGAAACTGTAGACATCATTCTTATTAGCACACTTGACCCCAAAGCCTGAGATCAATAGGCTATCAGTTTATCTATATGGTACTGAGTAAGCCAATCGTTCATTAAGCTAGAGATATCKGTTTTTTTGCGGTGAAAGGTGACAGAGCTAAAGCAGTGTTTTTCAGACCATGAGACATCCCGAAATTCGGTCTTCTCACAAAACTTAGCTGATGGGACCTCACTCCATGGGATAGGAGGACATGGCATGACATCTGGCACTGCTTCAGAAAAGTATTTGGGTAGCGTTATTTCTTCACGACAGCATTCTGTGGAGGCCGATTTAAGGAGGGGTGAGACTGGGGGTGTCATAAATAAGTAACCAACTTCCTCCTCCATCCATCCACCTCTGTGACACCTATTCTCCATCAACCATGGCATTCTACATTCTTCACCAAATCATCCCAATTAGTCACAGGAAATGAATGTGTCCAGGAGAGACAAGCCAGCAGCTGTAGTATAATCTCCTGACCTATTTATATTCTAAGACATTTGGCAGAACCGAGCCAAACATTACATGTATTGTGTCCATTCTATGCACCATGAAATGGCCTGAATATCAGGCATATTTATAGTAAGTCTGAGTATTTTCTGTATTAAATCCCAACGCTGATTCATAAAATACTAATTTTTAGAGGAAACATGTGCAGGTACAGGACTACACCCTGTAAAAGGATTCAAGGCCCATATGGAGAAATACACCAAAAGTGTACAAGAATAGTTCAATGACAGTCAATAGAGAGCTGGAAGTCTTACCTGTGACTGACTGTTTGGTATTATTAATAGCCTCAACATTAGAATGAGACAGGCAACGTTTCCAATCATTGTGTTTTCATTTGCAACTATTTCGCTGTCCCTGAAGAGAATACTGTGGAGAGAAAGGTTATCTGACAGAGGGCAGCGAGAGGGCAGAGGGAGGAGAGATGGAGGGAGGGGTGAATGGAGGGAGACACCGCCATACAGTACAGTTGAGTGACACCGCTGTCTAGGATACCTCACATCTGGACTAGCTCAGTACTCCCAACGAGGGCAGGGTCAGGGTGCACCCAACCACCACCCCATCTGTTTATCAACCAACCAACTCCACTTCCTATGGAATGCCACCAGTCTACCAACACCAGCCTAGACGATTACACAGGGATGACCCTGTCCATCTCCCAAATCCTTATCCCCAAATCCTTCTACATCCCCCACCCCTGGGTCAGGGACCCCAGCCAGAAACACCCTAACTGAAGGGAAAGACTGCTATTTTTAGATATGGGGAGAAAGAGGGAAACATGGATAAACTGGGCCCAAAAAGAAGGTCACAAATACAATTTCTCTTTCTGTGACGTATTCCTCCTGCTACTCAACAATCACATTACATAAGTAGTGAAACTGGTCAGCAGAGACTGCACTCATATGTTGGTCATCTCTGAAATTCACTTTCATAATTAATTTGATGATAGAGCAGTAGCACTACAAGGATGTAACATCTACCAAAGAGACAGGAGTGACTATGGTGGAGGTGTTGCTGTTTATGTTCAGAGCCATATTCCTGTAAAGCTTAGAGAGGACCTCATGTCTAATGTTGTCTAAGTGTTGTGGTTGCAAGTTCACCTGGCTAATCTAAAGCCTCTTCTTTTGGGGTGATGCTATAGGCCACCAAGTGATAACAGTCAGTATCTGGATAATATGTGTGAAATGCTTGATAATGTGTGTGATGCTAACAGAGAGGTCTATTTTCTGGGTGACCTTAATATAGACTGGTATTCATCAAGCTGTCCGATCAAATTTACATTTAAGTCATTTAGCAGTCATTATCCAGAGCGACTTACAAATTGGAAATGGAAGTTTCTTACTGTAACCAGTGCATGTCATGTTAATATTTTTTTTTACAAAAGCTGGAAAGTCTTGAGTCAATACGTATTCAACCCCTTTGTATCCTACACATACAATTAACACATACAATTAACTGATTCAACCACAAAGACTAAGGAGGTTTTCCAATGCCTCGCAAAGAAGGGCACCTATTCAGTGGCAGATTTAGGCATAGGCAACATGGGCATCCGACCAGGGCGGCATCTTGCCGAGGGCAGCATGGGGCGCCCGCACAAAAATAATAATAATAATAATAGATCAAACACAAAGAAATACAAAAAATAATATTCTGAATGGTGACATTTGCGCGATCGGTTTTCTATCGCTCATTTGCACTTCATGTCAATGATATTATGTCACTGTGTGGGACTGTCGGTCAGTTAACCTTGTCGGAGTGGGCACCCTGATTCTAGTTTGTGAGCTAGGCAGGCTACTGCCTGGGAAGGTCTCCCACTCAGAAGTACAAGATGGGGAGGAGGGTGGGGGTAGGTTGACCTCAGGTCTCCCCACTGGAAGCCCGAGGTAGGTGGAGTGGGGGAATCTATCAAATAGCACACCTCTAACTTTGTACAGTACTAATGCAATTAGTAACGCAATTAGTTGTGCAATTTAGTTTGTGTGTTTCTATTTTGAAGTGCAATAGTGTAATAGTCAGGTTCTCTTCTTTATAAGTGTGTTATTCTATTTGTGTATTTGTGTGATATAAGATTTGTGCAATTTAGTTTTATGTCTGTGTTTTTTGTTAGCAATAGAGTAATAGTGTAATAATTTGATTCTCTTTTTTATTTGTATTTATATACTACAATTTGTTTCTATTTGCCTTTGTTACTTCTTTTTTATATTTATGAGTCTTATTTTTGTATATATATTTATATAGTTTTAAATGTTATGATTATTTATGTGTGTTGTTCCAAATATCTGAATAAAAGTAACGGGGGGGACATACAAGCTAGAACCGCCACTGCACCTATTGGTAGATGGGTTAAAAAAAAGCAGACATTGAATATCCCTTTGAGCATGGTGAAGTTATTAATTACACTTTGGATGGTGTATCAATACACCCAGTCACTACAAAGAGACAGGCGTCCTTCCTAATTCAGTTGACGTAGAGGAAGGAAACTGCTCAGGGATTTCACCATGAGGCCGATGGTGACTTTAAAACAGTTACAGAGTTTTTTTTGGCTGTGATAGGAGAAAACTGAGGATGGATAAGCAGAATTGTAGTTACTCCACAATACAAACCTAATTGACAGAGTGAAAAGAAGTAAGCCTGTACAGAAAAAAAATATTCCAAAACATGCATCCTGTTTGCAATAGGCAAAATTAAAACTTGTCTTGAATACAAAGCTTTATGTATGGGGCAAATCCAATACAATGTATCACTGAGTACCACTTTTCATATTTTCAAGCATGGTGGTGGCTGCATCATGTTAAAGGTATGCTTGTCATCGGCAAGGACTAGGGAGTTTTTTTAGGATAAAAATAAATGGAATAGAGCTAAGCACACGCAAAATCCTAGAGGAAAAGCTGGTTCAGTCTGCTTCACAACAAACACTGGGAGACAAATTCACCTTTCAGCAGGACAATAATATACATTGGAGTTGTTTACCAAGATGACATTGAATCTTCCTGAGTGGCCTGGTTACAGTTTTGACTTAAACTGTCTTGAAAATCTATGGCAAGACTTGGAAATGGCTAGCAATGATCACCAACCAACTTGACAGAGCTTGAAGAATTACAAAAATAATAATGTGCAAATATTGTACAATCCAGGTGTGCAAAGCTCTTAGGGACTTACCCAGAAAGACTCACAGCTGTAATCACTGGTAAAGGTGATTCTAACATGTATTGACTCAGGATGTGAATACTTATGTAAATTAGATATAGATTCTGTATTTAATTTTAAATAAATTTGCGAAAATTAAAAAATATATGTTTTCAGTTTGTCATTAAGGGGTAGATTGTGTAGATGGCCGAGATCATTTAGTTTTTTTAATCCATTTTGAATTCAGGCTGAATGTGGAATTTGTCAAGGGGTATGAATACATTCCAAATGCACAGTAAATGATAAAGTGTGATGGAATAAAGCTTTGGGGTACTTTAAATGAAATTATGGGCAGACAGACTAATTCAATCCTATCTTTCATTGAATCAGATGGCTCATTTATCACAAAACCTTCTGATGTTGCTACTTATTTTAATGACAATTTCATTGGCACAGTGGGCAAACTCAGGCATGAAATGCCAACAACAAACGGTGAGCCACCTAATAATGAAAAAAAAGCATTGTAATTTTGAATTTTGTAAAGTTAGTGAGGTGGGAAAATGATTGTTGTCCATTAATAATGAGAAACCATCTGGTATTGACAACCAAGATGGAAAGCTACTGAGAATGGTAGTGGACAATGTTGCCACTCCTATTTGCCACATCTTTAATCTGAGTCTGGAGAAGGGTTTGTCCACAGACATGGAGGGAAGCCAAAGTGTGTTACCCCAAAATGGTAGAGCACCCTTTACTGGCTTTAACAGCATGCTTATAGGGAATGGCACTCAACATGTACTGCACTGACACAATTTACAGAATAATAATAAGATTGTGGGAGCTGTATAGTTAGACTTCAGTGCAGCCTTCGATATTATTGACCATAATTTGTTAAAACATCTTAATTAAGGATCGGACCCTTTTTTCCAATTTTCGCCTAAAATTACATACCCAAATCTAACTAGCTCAGGACCTAAAGCAAGGATATGCATATTCTTGATACCATTTGAAAGGAAACACTTTAAAGTTTGTGGAAATTTGAAATTAATGTAGGAGAATATAACACATTAGATCTGGTAAAAGAATATACAAAGAAAAAAGTTTTCTTTTTTGTACCATCATTGTTCAAATGCAAAACAAAGGCCATAATGTACTACTCCAGCCCATGAGCAATTTAGATGTTGCTCACTAGATGGCAGCAGTGTATGTGCAAAGTTTTAGACCATTCCAATGAACCATTGCATCTCTGTTCAAAATGTTGTATCAGGACTGCCCAAATGTGCCTAATTGGTTTATTAATACATTTTCAAGTTTATTATTGTGCACTCTCCTCAAACAATAGCATGGTACTCTTTCACTATAATAGCTACTGCAAATTGGACAGTACAGTTAGATTAACAAGAATTTAAGCTTTCTGCCCATATCAGATATGTCTATGTCCTGGGAAATGTTCTTGTTACTTACAACCTCATGCTAATCACATTAGCCTGTGTTAGCTCAAGCGTCCCGCGGGGGGGCACGAGATTGCCCCCCCCGTTTTAATGAAAAAACGAATATTATTGACCATCATCTGCCATGTCATGGATAGAAAGCTTTCTATCTAATAGAACAGATAATTTTTTAAATGGTAGCTTCTCTGGGGTAAAACATATAAAGTGTTGTATTCCACAAGGAACCTGTCTTGGACCATTACTATTCTCTATTTTTACTAACGATCTACCACTAGCCTTAAACAAAGCCTGTGTGTCTATGTATGCAGATGATTCAACGTTATACACTGTACAAAAATATCAACGCCATATGTAAAGTGTTGGTTCCATGTTTCATGAGTTGAGTTAAACGATCCCAGAAATGTTCCATATGCACAAAAAGCTAATTTCTCTACAAAGAAAAATCCACAAATGTGTTTACATCCCTGTTAGTGAGCATTTCTATTTTGCCAAGAAAATCCATCCACCTGACAGGTGTGGCATATCAAGATGCTGATTAACAGCATGATCATTACACAGGTGCACCTTGTGCTGGGGACATCAAAAGGCAACTCAAAAATGTGCAGTTTTGTCACACAACACAATGCCACAGATATCTCAGGTTTTGAAGGAACGTGCATTTGGCATGCTGACTGCAGGAATGTCAACCAGAGCTGTTGCCAGAGAATTTTAATGTTAATTTCTCTACCATAAGCAACCTCCAACGTCGTTTTAGAGAATTTGGTATTACGTCCAACCGGCCTAACAACCGCAGACCACGTGTATGGCATTGTGTGGGTGAGTGGTTTGCTGATGTCAATGTTGTGGTACGGGCAGGCACACAATTTAATTTTATCAATGGCAATTTGAATGCACAGAGATACCATGACGAGATCCTGAGGCCCATTGTTGTGCCATTCATCGACCGCCATCACCTCATGTTTTAGCATAATAATACACGGCCCCATGTCGCAAGGATCTGTACACAATTCCTGGAACCTGAACATTTCCCAGTTCTTCCATGGCCTGCATACTCACCACCTGCTCACCGCCTGCATACTCACCAGACATGTCACCCATTGAGCATGTTTGGGATGCTCTGGATCAATGTGTACGACAGCGTGTTCCAGTTCCCGCCAATATCCAGCAACTTTGCACAGCCATTAAAGAGGAGTGGGACAACATTCCACAGGCCACAATCAACAGCCTGATCAACTCTATGCGAAGGAGATGTGTCGCGCTGCATGAGGCAAATGGTGGTCACACCAGATACTGACTGGATTTCTGATCCACGCCCCTACCTTTTTTTAAGGTATCTGTAACCAACATATGCATATCTGTATTCTCAGTCATGTGAAATCCAGATTAGGGCCTAATGAATTTATTTCAATTGACTGATTTACTTACAGTATATGAACTGTAACTCAGTAAAATCTTTGAAATTGTTACATGTTGTGTTTATATTTTTGTTCAGTCTCTTTTTTGCTGTTTGAAGATGGTGTACAAAACCTATATTAAGATGGAAAAATGAATCTGATCAGGAAGCATTGAAATAGCTATGTAAACTTGGTTGGGTCATCAAAGAAGTTACATATTGCAGTTTTAAGTTGAAAAATGTATAATTGGTGGGTGGATACTATTATCCCTGTGAGCCTCCCAGGCCCATGTTTTTAAATAGGGAGCAAATTTATTTTGAGCACTTTTATTTCCATGACTGATCAAAACTTGCTTTCTCATGGCTCGAATTTGTCCCTCCGCAGCAAACATATCGTGAGCAATATGTTTGGAACATTGAATCGCAATAAAATCACAGCATGGAATCACAATACATATAGAATAGTGAGAATCGCCATACATATAGTATCTGCACCTAAGTATCGTGATAATATCGTATTGTGAGGTCCCTGGCAATTCCCAGCCCTAGTCTGTATGATGTCAGAGTAGTATTGAGGAAATTATCATTCCATCAAAAGCGCCTGGAAAACTCTATGCTTTGATGACGTACAGCAGGGTTCCCCAACTGGTGGCCTGCGGGCAGGATTCGGCCTGCAGGTGGTTTGATTTGCCCCCCCAAGTTATTTTTTATTATTTGACATAAACAACTATAAAAACACCAGGAAATCAGCTCCAAGTGATTTTAATTTTGTTAATGTGTTCTTAAGTATTCCCACGCATAATAGAGAGACAGTTGTGATCGTACACAAACGTAAGCAAGGTTTGAAATAACTGGCTAAAGTTTGCTAGCTTGTTAGCTACTTCCAGACACAAATGAGAGAACACATTTACATTTAAGTCATTTAGCAGACGCTCTTATCCAGAGCGACTTACAAATTGGTGCATTCACCTTATGATATCCAGTGGAACAACCACTTTACAATAGTGCATCTAACTCTTTTAAGGGGGGGGGGGTTAGAAGGATTACTTTATCCTATCCTAGGTATTCCTTAAAGAGGTGGGGTTTCAGTGTGCTCCCGAGTGGTGATTGACTCGCTGACCTGGCGTCGTTGAGGAGTTTGTTCCACCATTGGGGTGCCAGAGCAGCGAACAGTTTTGACGTGGGCTGAGCGGAGAACTGTTACTTCCTCGAGGTAGGGAGGCGAGCAGGCCAGAGTGGATGAACGCAGTGCCCTTGTTTGGGTGTAGGGCCTGATCAGAGCCTGAAGGATACGGAGGTGCCGTCAACCCTCACAGCTCCGTAGGCAAGCACCAATGGTCTTGTAGCGGATGCCGAGCTTCAACTTGGAAGCCAGTGGAGAGAGCGGAGGAGCGGGGTGACGTGAGAGAACTTGGGAAAGTTGAACACAGGACGGGCTGCGGCGTTCTGGATGAGTTGGTAGGGGTTTAATGCCAAGGCAGGGAGCCCAGCCAACAGCGAGTTGCAGTATCCAGACGGGAGATGACAAGTGCCTGGATTAGGACCTGCGCCGCTTCCTGCGTGAGGCAGGGTCGTACTCTGCGAAATGTTGTAGAGCATGAACCTACAGGACATCGGGTTCACCACCTTGAATGTTAGTGAGAACGACAGGGTGTTGTCCAGGATCACGCCAAGGTTCTTAGCACTCTGGGGGAGGAGACACAATGGAGTTGTCAACCGTGATGGCGAGATCATGGAACGGGCAGTCCTTCCCCGGGAGAAGAGCAGCTCCGTCTTGCCGAGGTTCAGCTTGAGGTGGTGATCCGTCATCCACACTGATATGTCTGCCAGACATGCAGAGATGCGATTCACCACCTGGTTAATCAGGGGGGGAAAGGAGAAGATTAATTGTGTGTCGTCTGCATAGCAATGATAGGAGAGACCATGTGAGGATATGACAGAGCCAAGTGACTTGGTGTATAGCGAGAATAGGAGGGGCCTAGAACAGAGCCTGGGGACACCAGTGGTGAGAGCACGTGTGCGGAGACAGATTCTCGCCACGCCACCTGGTAGGAGCGACCTGTCAGGTAGGACGCCAATCCAAGCTGGGCCGCGCCGGAGAATGCCCAGCTCGGAGAGGGTGAGAGAGGAGATCTGATGGTTCACAGTATCAAAGGCAGCCGATAGGTCTAGAAGGAGAGAGCAGAGAGAGAGAGAGTTAGCTTTAGCAGTGCGGAGCGCCTCCGTGACACAGAGAAGAGCAGTCTCAGTTGAATGATAGTCTTGAAACCTGACATGATTTGGATCAAGAAGGTCATTCTGAGAGAGATAGCAGGAGAGCTGGCCAAGGCGGCACGTTCAAGAGTTTTGGAGAGAAAAGAAAGAAGGGATACTGGTCTGTAGTTTGTTGACATCGGAGGGATCGAGTGTAGGTTTTTTCAGAAGGGGTGCAACTCTCGCTCTTTGAAGACGGAGGGAGTAGCCAGCGGTCAAGGATGAGTTGATGAGCGAGGTGAGGTAAGGGAGAAGGTCTCGGGAAAGGTCTGGAGAAGGAGGAGGGGATAGGGTCAAGCGGGCAGGTTGTTGGGCGGCCGCCGTCACAAGACGCGAGATTTCATCTGGAGAGAGAGGGGAGAAAGAGGTCAAAGCACAGGGTAGGGCAGTGTGAGCAGAACCGCGGTGTCTTTGACTTAGAAAACGTGATCGGATGTCGTCGACCTTCTTTTCAAAATGGTTGACGAAGTCATCAGCAGAGAGGGAGGAGGGGGGAGGAGGGGGAGGAGGATGTTTGAGGAGAGTGCACAATAATGAACTTGAAAATGTATTAATAAACCTATTGGGCACATTTGGGCAGTCTTGATACAACATTTTGAACATAGATGCAATGGTTCATTGAATCAGTCTAAAACTTTGCACACACACACTGCTGCCACCTAGTGGCCAAAAGCTAAATTGTGCCTGGGTTGGAATAATACATTATGGCCTTTCTCTTGCATTTGAAAGATGATGGTACAAAAAAAAACTGCATATTCTTTCTTTGTATTATCTTATACCAGATCTATTGTGTTATATTCTCCTACATTAATTTCACATTTCCACAAACTTCAAAGTGTTTCCTTTCAAATGGTATCAAGAATATGCATATCCTTGCTTCAAGTCCTGAGCTACAGGCAGTTAGATTTGGGTATGTCATTTTAGGCAAAATTGAAAAAAAGTGTCTAATCCTTTATTAAGAACAAATTCATATTTACGATGACAGCCTACCCCGGCCAAACCTGGACCGATTGTGAGCCACCCTATGGGACTTCCAATCACGGTCAGATGTGACACAGCCTGGAATCAAACCAGGGACTGCAGTGATGTCTCTTGCACTGAGATGCAGTGCCTTAGACCGCTGCACCACTCAGGAGTCAGTAGAGGGACAGTGGAGGAAGCAAAGATGTTGGCAGCACAGTGCCGTCCTTCACACAAACATGTGCCCATGCATACCCCTTCTTTTATTGGAGATTAGATAAGACATATCAGATAAAACATATCCCTATTTATATTTGCTGTATAGTACAATAAATATGTTCCTGTACAATAAAATAGCCAAGCCTTTTTGTGAAATAGCACAAAGGTCTTTACACTCTCGCTGTGCAATGGCTTCTTTCCCAAATGGCACCCTAGTCCCTATATAGTGCACTACTTTTGAGCAGGACTGTCCTTCCCGCTCTCCCTCGTTTCCCTGTCAGATCGTGCTGGTATTTCTGAATAATCCAGTAGGTGACAGCCCAAGTAAAGTGTGGCTTTATCTCTACCCTGCAATTTCACATAATGACCAGCAGAGATCAGAGTACTCACATTTTTGACAGCTGAAAAACAAGCATTTTAGCTTCGACAATGCAATCATATCACATTAAGATAACTTTATTGATCAATTGCACACAAGGTCCAACCGAAATTTTACTTCCGCTTTTAACACTACCCCCTCCGAAAGACACACATACATACATAGGATTTTGGAGAGGCATGGGTGGTTTAAGTGCCTTGCTCAAGGGCACAATGAACGTGGGCAGACCCGCGAGCAACTGCGCCCTCATGATGAGTTAAGATTTTTTTGTGGCCCTCAAAGTTGCCCATCTATCGCTTGTTAGGATAGGCCTATCATCATACAGTCATCTATGATTTTGAAATCAACTTCAGTTATTTGGAGATGGGAAGGGATATTATTTTCAGGGGTCCAGCGAACACTAACAATGCCCATCAGACAGTCAAACAAACATTTTGTTGTGTCAAACTTTACGTGACATTTCATTACCACTCCATCCTCGGAGAGGCCGCATTGTTTGTATGGGCTAGCTAAACATTTCTACACTCGATGTATACGTTTGTTTCCCGTATTTAAGCAGTTCATTCTTTCTTTTGATTCTCTAAATGTTTGGAACGCACTCTATCTACAATAGTAGGCCGCAAAAAAACAAATAACCTACAGTTTACGTCACTGCAAAGGTGGAGCGCCTCATTTTACATCTTCAGTGCGCATGTGCAGACTCACTAATCTCTGTCCACTTTCAACAGCGATTTCTGGGCTCAGTATTCAAATAGGTAGCTAGCTACTACGTAAGTTAATATCTATCTAAGCAGTCTATGTACAAATGAAAATGTATAGACTATAGTAACCTGATATTAGATGTTGCTGTAGTTTTGATACTTTAGGTAGCTAAATTAGCTGGTTATTTTAATAACTAGTTCCGGCTTTGTAGCTAACACGGGGATTTAGGTCGAGCGACCCAGCTTTTGGAGCAATATTTCAAAGGTAAGTGCATAGCTAACTATCATATCTTATTTTTCAAGATGCATAACTCTCACTGAGAACATGCATTATTGTGTTCATTGTTAGGTCAGGAAAGTTGTTGACTGGTTAGCGAATAGCTAGTCATTCAGACATTAGCTGGAACTCTGAAAACTACTATAGCCACCTGTTGCTTTCTTGCGTCAGCTATTTTGCTTGTAAGCTCCAGTACTTTAACTATAGTAGTCTATCATATCACATACTTTTTGTGTATCAACATGCTAGCTAGCCTTTTCATTAACGTTATAGTTAAGGTCAATCTTTATTCTGTCTGACTAAGTGTTCTTATAGCAAACCAGCTACAGTAACTATATGATAAATTAGTGCAACTAGCTAGCTGGCTATCCAGTCAGGTGCAGTGCACAACCCCATTTTCCATAACATAACTCGTTTACCGATTATTTTGTGCCACTATAACGTTAATGACACACACAACATTTTGACGACTAAATACTAAGTTGATGGTAAGTTAGTTGGCGCATTAGTTATTTCTGCTTGATGATAGACCCAGTCAGTGCCCTGCTCTGGTTTGCCCACCTGTAATGCCAAGTGCCAAAACAACAATATCATGTACATAATTTTAGGTTATTGAAGGCTGAATAGACTTGACTTTTACCACAATTTCACACTATATTTCCATCTGTATGCCATCAAATAGGCATACAAGTAGTTTAGCACACACACACAAGTGCCCACAAGGCAGTTTTAAATGGGCTAGGTCTATTTTGTCTACTACAGTCATCAGTTGGATTGTTTTCAGGACATTGTGTATCATCATGTCAGCAAAAAACAGATGAAGCCATTGTTTACAGATGGCTCATTTCTGGGGTCCTTGATCAACCAAACCTAAACTATTAGTTTTCACCAAAATAACGTTTAATGTCGAGGTATATCTAATATCTCTTGGAACAATACGTACGATTCACCCCCCCTACTATTTCGTGAACTAACACTCACACTTGACTTTGCTGATAGTAAGTACATTTTAACTCAAAGTAACTATGACTGACATGTGGTTGTCCCACCTAGCTATTTTAAGATGAAAATACACTCACTGTAAGTCGCTATGGATAAGAGTGTCTACTAAATGACTAAAATGTAAATGTCAGGTTGAATGTGTCTTTCGCTATCAAAGAAGTGTTTAAAACCCATTTGTATCCAGGGTCTCTTGTAGAAGTGGGTGATTACATGGTAGCTTACTCTCGCGTGGTCTAGACTCCACTACAATGGCAGCCCACAGGTAGAAAATGGGAGACTCCCTAAATAAAACTTATTTTAAATGCTTATTTGATAGCGAAGGACACATTCAACATGCCAAATCGTAAGTATTGTTCCTAGAGATATTGGAAATACCTCTGTTGATGGGAAACTTTATTTTGGTGAACCAGAGTAGTTTAGGTTTGGTTGATCAAGGATGCCAGGCTGTAAACAATGGCTCGTTGCAGGACGAAGCAAATAGTAATAACCCTTTGAGGTAAGCTCTTTTTCACAAGCCCCATCTAGATGAACTACAATTTAGTTTCACTGTGTTACAAATACTCGCATCTTGAGCAAAGTCTCATTCAGCATTATTAGTTTCTCCAGTTTAATTACCCTGTGCCTCGTTCAGTTTGATCTCTCTGGTTTCATTACGGTTGTGATTTGACTTGGTTACACACGCAGTCTCTTTTCATGTAAAACATAAGATTAGTTGACTGTCATGTTGCTGGGCGTTTTAGTTTCCACTCATTTAGAGAGTAGAGGAGCAAATACCTCTCAGGAATTCCCTTACAGCAATTTCTGCTTGTTCCAACAAGTGTCAAGTGCCTTCAGTGCTGACTGGAGGTGGTAAACAGCTCTGTAGAATAGGATACCTCGGTTTGTCTGAGTTGTCCGGTTCTTCTAGAGAGAAGATGAAAGAAAGGGATTGTTTTACTACAGTTTTATCAGATCGAGATACTCAATTGCATGCAAGTCAGTCGTTTTAAAGGTAAGGCTATTGTTTCACTTTGTTTTATATAGGCTGCTTTAACACTTCACTGCAAAAGGTGATGGAAATCTGTAGTCTGGGTTCAAGTCCATGGTTTTAGTGAGGAGGTTGTAATGTAATTTATCTGAACAGAAATGATAGATTTCTTCACTTTCCAATTCAGCACATCGTCACATCCATGCGACCTGATTAATAGGCCTACGTGTAGTTAATTAGGGCCTATTTGTTTCCAATGGAAAGTTAATGATATGTGGTTAATTATTGTTTTAGACTTTTAAATGGTTACTGCTCTGCTGTCAGTTGGCTATATGAATAAATTATACCAAGCCCCCCCCCCAACTCTGTGTGTGGACATGGCCAGTGCTGCAGAATGAACCCGACACAATGGGTGATTGTACCCACCCAGGTCTTTCAAGCTCTTCCCAGGCTTGCAGCATTATGCTCTGCTCTAGGAACTAGCCGTTAATAAGATGTCAGGGAGCACAGAATAAGCTGCACTGGTTGTTGCTCTCTACAATATTTATGAACGCTGTCTCACAATGAAAATTGAGAGCAGCTGATTTAGCACCAGAAGTTATTTTATGTATGCATTTTTAGCCTGATTTAGGTGTTTTATTGCATCAGTTCAGTTTGAGAAGTTACTTTTCAAATGGCATGTACAGGTGGCATTACTAATCTATAGCCTATAGCCTAATAAGTAAAACATAAAAAATTAGGTAGGTGCTTATATTTGTTAGATCTCACATGTACAAGTGTGTATTAAACACGTGTGAATTGTAAATGTGTTTTTTGCATATCGTAACTCCCCTGAGACACCCTCGGATAGTAGGGTCATGGCCAGGGTCTGGCATTATCAATGGCAATCCTGACGCAATTAGGGTTAGGTGCCTTGTTCAAGGGCACATTGGGAGATTTTTTACCTTAATGGCTCAGGGATTTGAACTAGCAACCTTTCAATTACTGGCCCATGCTCTAACCTGTCGCCCATGTAGGCAATGTGTGTATGTAATTGGCACAGTCGCTGGAGCACCCACACAGTCACACACACACTTTAATTTTGATGAAAGTACCCAAAATCTCATGGCTGAGAGATTGTAATATAATTTTTCTGAATTTTCCAATTCAGCACTTTCCAATTCAGCACATCGTCACATCCATGCTACCTGATTAATAGGCCTACATGTAGGTAATAAAAAAAAACAAGATTCAACGTTGTCCAAGTAATTGATCGTATTAAAAAAAACACCACTCGCAACTTCAAGGAGAAACACAGAAACCTTACCAAACCTGAAAATCTGGTTTCCTTCACCTGTCACTTTATTCCTTTTTATGTCAGGTTCTGGTGTCCTGATGCAGGACTCTAAAACTGTCTAACAACCACCTAAACATACCAATAAGCACAGAGAGATGGGTCATTACCTGCTCTGCTCGCCATTTGAAGTTAAATGGCGCTAGACCGAGGTGTGTGTGAGACTATCTGTTGCTTGTTCAAGTTAATGGCCTGTGCCATTAAACCCCTACAACTCATCCAGAACGCCGCAGCCCGTCTGGTGTTCAACCTTCCCAAGTTCTCTCACGTCACCCCGCTCCTCCGCTCTCTCCACTTGCTTCCAGTTGAAGCTCGCATCCGCTACAAGACCATGGTGCTTGCCTACGGAGCTGTGAGGGGAACGGCACCTCCGTACCTTCAGGCTCTGATCAGGCCCTACACCCAAACAAGGGCACTGCGTTCATCCACCTCTGGCCTGCMCGCCTCCCTACCTCTGAGGAAGTACAGTTCCCGCTCAGCCCAGTCAAAACTGTTCGCTGCTCTGGCACCCCAATGGTGGAACAAACTCCCTCACGACGCCAGGTCAGCGGAGTCAATCACCACCTTCCGGAGACACCTGAAACCCCACCTCTTTAAGGAATACCTAGGATAGGATAAAGTAATCCTTCTAACCCCCCCCCCCCTTAAATGAGTTAGATGCACTATTGTAAAGTGGTTGTTCCACTGGATATCATAAGGTGAATGCACCAATTTGTAAGTCGCTCTGGATAAGAGCGTCTGCTAAATGACTTAAATGTAAATGTAAAATGTAAATGTAAGTGTTCAGGCCAGGACCTTTTGTTGTGCATTATGGAGGCATAGTCTAACCTCTACTTTACTCTCTGATTGGCCACACAAAGCAGCAGCAGCCAGGTGAACATTAACTCTCCATTTTGTTTGCCTTTCCTGCCTGCCCATAACTAGTCATTTGTTGCTTTTTAAAAGCTAGCCTAGTCTACCTCTCTTCAGATCTGCATGGGAGTTGAAGTAGTCTATGAGCTAGGCCCTAATGCACAGCTTGGAATTTTGAGTATGGAACTGAGTGAAGCACAGATCTTTCTCTCTCGTGAATAATTTGTGGGCAACCTCACGTTGGCTTTACTCGGGCATCCATGAGAAGGTCAAAGGCATTGGCTATATACATGTAGGCCTATAAGAAATAGTCTACTGATTATGCCATTCAATATGAGCAAGCATAATGACCAGGCAGATACTTGGCAAGCTCTGTCTAGTTCCACATGTGCCTGAGCCTAATGCCCTGGCAGTGGGGATTAGTTAGGCTAATTTAAGTGGTGTACAGAGTGGCGTACAGACGTACATTGCTACTGCCGTGGGGAATGACATCACGTGTGTCTGTTTCTGTGTCAGTGTCTACTCACTGCAGTGACATTGCCAAACCGGTTAGACAGAGCAAAGCTGACCATGCGTGAGATTGTTGCAGCTGAAACAGGACGGCCTAGCCTATGTTCTGACTGTTCTAATGGRTATTTACATCTCCAACGTGCAGCAGCTACGTTAGTGTTTAGGTTCAGCCGTTCAAGCGGTGTGTTTTTCATGTTGTCACTTGTCAAGTTGAAGTTGTCATGATGTGTCTGGATGTATTAGTCCCTAGTGACCGTCCCTGTCCTTCTCCTTGGTAGAGATATTGATCTGTATGTGTTTTATCGGCCCCAGAGGGCTTCAGTGTTGTCAGCACTCTCTAGTACAGTACAATACAAATCTGCAGTAGTAGTCACACCTCAACAGTCTGTCAGGCTGTTTTCCATGAGGAGTATGTTATTTTGTTTGACCTTCACTGACTTTGTTTTTCTCTTTTTTATAGGAATAATTCAAGTCCTTCACAGAAGTCAGGAATCCCAGACACTACTTGGCTCTAATCACAGGAATCCCAGACACTACTACTGACTGGGGACGTTACAAGGCCTATGGTCTTTTGAAGTGAGTAAGTAACCTAGCTGTTGGCCCAGAACTGGCTCTACTTAGTCCAAGTCATGCTCACTGGCCACCTTGCCAGGGCTGTTACCTTCTGATTGATACAGTGGTTCCTCCTTTAACACCCCCGCTTCATTGATTTTCCTCATTTTGATACGAGGGGTATATAAGCCAACCCGACTTGCGGGAGGTGTGTGCACACTACAGTCAGATATTCTCAAATGAAAACTCACTCGATCACGCCCAGCGGTATCACCGAGGCTTTTCTACTTTACATACTGTGCATCAGTAGATAAAAGTTGCGAGGTTACGCCACGGGACTTGGAGGTAATATGTGGTTTAGTACGGTACCTTGCGTCACCACTTCATTGCTCCAGACCAGCACAAGGGGGAGTTAGAGCACTGATTATGCTTTTGGGTCCTACCGTGTCTCTAACTGACAATGAATGGGCAGCATAAACCTAAATAGAAACTGATAATTGTGCTCGACTTCAGTATTACTTACTAAAATGTTACACTAGGGTTTTTATTTTATTTTGTTAGGATTATTTTGCTCATACGGTAGTACTCTATGCCACTCCCGCCCGGTCACGCTGTACAGCGCCTGAGTGGCATAATGGTCTAAGACACTGCATAGCCGTGCAAGCTATGTGTTGCTTTACCACTCTCCATCACTGATGTGGAGTACACCTCCGCTCGTATGTTTTGTGATGAGGGGTCAACTCCCGTCTTTGTTTATTCACTGTTCTAAGCAGGCTAGTCTATGCAATCAACTTGTCTGCCATGGAAATTGATGTGAAGTTGTCCGTGGTCACATTTCTGCCTTTGCCCATGTAAGGCTCCCCGAGTCTCAAAACCACAGTCTCGGACAGTTGCTCACCCGCTGGCCTTGTCTCATCTTTCCCCAGATATGGAAAGCCATTGAGCAAGTACTTGGTTTTCGACACTGGCGGCTAACCAACATTTTACTGAAGTCACAAGCACCATTATCAGTTTCTATCTGGTTTCTAGCGCCCATTCATTGATGACAGAATAGCCTATTTTAATTGTACGATTATTATGTTACTAGTTTTTGCTTATAGTAGCCAGAGCAATGCTGCTGCGTGAGTGGTCATGTGCCTAATGCATGGACAACACAGATATTCTTGGAAAAAGTGGCATTTGGACCTCTTGAATTTGGAGTTATTTGACTAAGGTAAGTGTCATAGAAACTGCAGAATATTCTCTTTCAGATACTATATAGAAATGTGACTGAAGGAGGATTTGATAAAGCAATGCTCCTTTCCCCGCATCTGTCAATTACAAGATGCGCCCTTCTCTTCATGTACAATTTGACAATTGATATGCTTAATGTTGTCACTCATCAGGTTATTGTCGATTTAATCTTGTCTATAGGTTAACTCTATTATGTCGATTTAATCTTGTCTATAGGTTAACTCTATTATGTGAAATTGGTTTTGGTGTAGTTTCGATGTGCAGGTTGACTGGCATCATTTGTTTCCCCCTCATCAACTTGGCTAGAGTCAAGGATGTTTTTTATTATTCTAAAGGCCTTCTGCAACACATGGCATGTTTTCATTTCCCTTACAATAAATTAAATTAGTAATAGTTACAGTAAATAAAACAGTCCTGTAACAGCTTCTTTTTACAATGTAAAACGTCAGAGAATGGTATCAACCTGCAAGGTGTGCCATCAAATTATTAAAATGAGCGCCAACGCTGATAAATAGGCAGCACAAACTCATCATCACACTGTTGTTCACACTACTCATCATCATCACACTACTACAGTCCTAATTTAAATTATATTGTGAAGTAACTTACACAATTATCGCCCATTTGCCACTCATTAAGTGGGCTGGCATCATTTGCTTTGCTAGATAGACAAGGATATGTTTTGCATTATTCTAAAGGCCTACTGCAATATGTAGCACGTTTTTGTTTCCATTACAATACATTTGATTAGTTATAGTAAATAAAACTGTCCCATAACCGCTTCTTTTTACAAATTTTATCATAAAAGAGAATGGTATCAACCCGCAATTAAATCAACCACTTTACCCTCCTTATTCAGTTAGGCCTAATTTAAATGCAATTGTGAAGTAAGGTGCACAATTATCCATTTGTCATTCATTCAGTGAAGAGTGAGAGACTGCATTATTGCCTGGCTGGGTTCCAAAGTCCTACAGCACATTGTGTTGGCTGATTTTAAGTTAGGAATAGGTGTGAGGAAAAACAGGTAAAAAGGCTCTAAAGTACTTTTCAGTGTGTGATTTTCAATTCTGACAAATGAGCAGTGTAAAATACAAACCTTTTTAAGGAAAAGTCAGGGAAGGAGCAGGTCATAGCTTTTTTGTGGGCTGATAATTAAAATCATAATGTGGCCTACGGCAGTTCAAGTGTTAAGAACTGGGGAGTTTTTCAGGATAAAAAATAAACGCTATTGACCGAAGCACAGGCAAAATCCTAGAGGAGAACCTGGTTCAGTTTGCTTTCCACGAGACACTGTGAGATTTAATTCACCTTTCAGCAGACAATAACCTAAAACACAAGGCCAAATCTACACTGGAGTTGCTTACCAATAAGACGGGGAATGTTCCTGAGTCGCCATGTTACATTTTTTGTCTAAAATCTGGCAAGACCTGAGAATGGTTGTCTTTTACTTTTTTTAAACTTAACTAGGCAAGTCAGTTAAGAACAAATTCTTATTTACAATGAGAGCATTCATCGGCCAAACTCGGACGACGCTGGGCCATTTTTGCGCCGCCCTATGGTACTCCCAATCATGGCCGGTTGTGAAAAAGCCTGAATACGAACCAGGGTATCTGTAGTGACGCCTCAAGCACTGAGATGCAGTGTCTTAGACCGCTGCGCCACTCGGGAGCCCCAGTCTTGCAATGATCAACAACCAATTTGACAGAGCTTGAAGAATAATGGACAAAGGTTTCACAATCTAGGTGTGGAAAGCTCCAAAGGTAATTCTAAATTGTATTGACTCAGAGGGTTACCTATCTAATCAAGAAACACTATTTTTACTTACATTTCTTTATTTTTTTTTTCTTTTTCTTTTTTTTATTTTTTTTACAAATGTTCAAATTTTTCTTTCACTTTGACATTGGAGCATTTTGTGTACATTGTAAAAAAAAAAATATATAAAGACTATTAAATCCATTTTAATCCCACTTTGTAACACAACAAATTAAAAAAAAGTCCCGGGGTGTGAATACTTCCCGGCAGGCACTGTATTTCTATCTGGACGTTCCGCAACGTTTTGAATAGCTGAACGCAACCCTACCTTGTTTCTGCTCAGGTTAGTCACGTGGGCAGCAGGGAGAGAATCTGTTTATTTTGGTCAGGGGACTTTGTTCAGGGACTACTACATTCCAAAGTGCTGTACCTACCACTAACCGCCCTACCCATTTCCTGCTACGATATTCCAGGGCCACACC
Organism: Salvelinus sp. IW2-2015; assembly: GCF_002910315.2. Lineage (NCBI taxonomy): Eukaryota > Metazoa > Chordata > Actinopteri > Salmoniformes > Salmonidae > Salvelinus > Salvelinus sp. IW2-2015. The sequence goes on from NC_036869.1 coordinate 10,954,694, forward strand.
TACTCCACACAAATCACAAGCTGGGTGAACACAGCATTCTGTGTTGCTGCATTGACTGTTCAATTCTGTAGTGATCTTCATGGGATTGGCCCTTTGTGGTAATCAACTTTCAAGTCCTGATCCAGCCCTGGGTCTGGTTGCATCTGCGTCAATGAACAAACACTCCCACTGACTGTTTCTCTCTCAGTTCAAAGAGCTGCTCTGAGCTTCCCTGTAAAGCTGTCCTTAGCTGTGATTACAGGAAAGGTATCTGATCACTTGAAGAGGTGATTGTTCCTGCGGGCCATATACAGACGTAGGCTTCCATTTAATGTAATAAGTCACCGGCTACACTTGGCCTGTCCCATTGTCCAGAATAGAGAGTAACATAACTAACTGGTGCTTTGTTTATACATTGTTTGTCATGTAATAGGCTGTAATAAAGAACCCTACGTGATATTGCCTCCACATGTCAAAATCAAATTGTATTAGTCACATGCGCCGAATAAAACAGGTGTAGACCTTACAGTGAAATGCTTACTAACCAACAATGCAGTTAAACAGATAAGAAATAAAAGTAACAAGTAATTAAAGCGCAGCAGTAAAATAACAATCACAAGACTATATATATACAGGGGGGTACCAGTACAGAGTCAATGTGCGGGGGCACTAGTTAGTTGAGGTAATATGTACATGTAGGTAGAGTTATTAAAGTGACTATGCATAGATGATACGAGTAGCAGCGGTGTAAACGCGTGGGGGGAGGGGGAAATGCAAATAGTCTGGGTAGCCATTTGATTAGGTGTTCAGGAGTCTTATGGCTTGGGGGTAGAAGCTGTTTAGAAGCCTCTTGGACCTAGTCTTGGCGCTACGGTACCGCTTTCCGTGCGGTAGCAGAGAGAACAGTCTATGACTAGGGTGGCTGGAGACTTAGTCAAGTTTTAGGGCCTTCCTCTGACACTGCCTGGTATAGAGGTCCTGGATGGCAGGAAGCTTGTTTCTGTTAATAAGCGGAAGCTGTGCAGCTGGTACTGTGGTTGTAATTGGCTAACAAACATTTAGGACCTGTGATGCAACCCTGCTTGAATCTGTTTTCTAAAAGCTTGCTTGGAGCACATCAAAAAGACTGGGCAATAGACAAGTCAGCCCCTGACTCCTTTTGGCTGGGTTTTAAAACCCAGGCAGACATTCACACTGACATTGGTTCATTCCTCCATCACCTGGGCCTCCTCCTTCCATCTGCTCTTTGATGATTTACACAGTCCCAATCTGAGTCTTAAAGATATTGTGGCTTGTAACACTAAATCTATTTGTTTGGGGGTGGTGAATGGAGGGAGAGGGGGTCTCGGATGGTTGATGGGCAGCTCTCGGGGAATTGTGGGGGAATCTTGGATGGTTGTTGGCCTGGCTGGTTCGGGTCCCTGATTTGACTTGGTGGGAGATCTGTCGACGTGCAGTTGGGCGGGGTGCTTGACCCTGGGTGGGAGTCTGCTAGATGACTTAATGTAAATGTTGAGCAACTTCACTGCAGGTTGTATGTTATGTTATGGTTTGGTATGTTTGTTTTAAAAACAACTTGCTGCTGTCCCATGTGCCCAGAGTCCAAAATGAATTGTGTGTGTGATTGAACATGGCATTTGTTTCTGTGTCTGAAGTGGAAAGCTCAACATCGATTTCTTCCTGTCTGGTCAGGGTCCATTAACGCAGTGAACACCACAGGTAGTTAGCAGCCAGTGCAGCCAGAGGATTAAGGCCCATGTTCATAACTTGGGAAGGTGAGAGACTGATTTCTAAACTCGGATAAACCATTTTGAATATGGTGCTAGAGCTATTCATTTTACCGTAACTAAACTGATTCTTCCTGATTGAGGCCTTTCTTAGTCTGTTGGGGAAATGAGAGGAAAGGACCATTTTACTACTCTGTGGCTCCTCTCCCCCTCTTACAGACTGAATGCTAGTCCTGATGGAAAGATGATCTAATAAGGTGTGAATTACTCTTTTTAACCAACACTCTTATATGAGGGATAAGGACATCTGATGATAGTATCCATTGACACACACACAGTCCTCTCATTCGTTTGTGTCTGGTGCCTATTTTATTCTGTTGTTAATTCTACTTCCTCATTTGCTCAGTTTCGTCCCTTGTTTTGTCTGACTCAGGAGCTGTTGTCTGCTGTGCTTTGGACTCTGTGATGGCAAATCGGGGTAAGAAAAGTATGATTTCTATGTAGGCCTGTATCCTAGCCTATTCCTTTATGAAAATGGCTTTATTTCTAACATGTCATGCCCTTTTGTGTAAATGGCTTAGGCCTTATTGTCTAGGAAAATTAGATTTTGTAAGGGGTGGTCTTAGTGCAAAAGCTAAGTCAACACATCTGAAAGCCCACAGAAGACTGTTCTAGCTAGTTCTGATAAGTCTCACATGCGACAGTGTTGTGCTTTGGAGATTACTATCAGACATGGTATCAGGAAATCCGAAAGTGCTGAGTCAACACTAATAGTGTAAAGTGGCTGCGCTGGCGATACTAGGCAGTCCTATCCATTATGTGGTTGGCGCAACGTGACACATAGAGGGGCTATGTGTCACGTTGCACCAACCACATAATGGATAGGACTGCCTAGTATCGCCAGCGCAGCCACTTTACACTATTCAACAGAGCTATTTGATTGGGCCTGTCCTAGAGCACACACCTGTATGGGGCTATCTGATTGGGTCTTTCCCCAAGTAGAGGACACGCCTGTAAAGGTTAGGAAACGGCTGTTTTTCTCTACCAGCCCCACACAACCTTGGCTATAGTCTCTTGTTTCAACCGCTGAAGGACCTCCGTGTGAGTCCATGGAAGAGGACACAGTATCTGGTCCAGACTCTGTAGTTGCTGCCTGTCCTTGTCACAGACCGATCTGTTGTTCTGTCCTTGGATGTATTGTTCTAATCTGTTAATTGATCTATGAAAGGCTCAACAATGGTTGTACGATCGGAGTATAGATGTGAGTAAAATACTGTTTCTGTTGGTGATTTTGATAGTTCTGTTGAATGTTTTTTGTATTATTTTCTGAAACTGTTGAACAATGTCAGTTATTTGTAAGGTGGTTTTATCTGAAAGACTGAATATGATAATTGAATGAGAGAGAGGTGTGACTTGTTTGTACTGTAAGCTGATCCACATCGTGATGGGTAGCGTGTGTGTGTGGCCTCCCTAAGCCAGGCAGTGAAAGATGTGGGGGCTGGTCTAGTGCAGATCTGGGTCCTCATTTATAAAACTGTGCAGAGCATTCACGTCAAATGGTGGCGTGCGGACGAAACAAAGTGCTTACGCACAAAAATATTCTGATTTATAACACAATGTGCACGCATATCCCACGCCGGTTTCCCTTCATAAATTGCGATCAACTCGAAATTTGGAGCGCCTTGTCCCACCCTTTTAACGGCCATAGTTGCCTATAAATAGTCAGTGAAACACCCCTAATTAATACTCATCCATACTAACTGCATGACGACAATGATGGCAAATCCCGACAAAGGCACAAAAAAAATGGAAGTTCTTGTAGTGGAGGTTGAAGCAAGAAAATAAAAAAAAGTGTTTGGTGGACACAGTGTGGGCATTACAAATGCCAAAAAGGCGCTTGTGGCAGATGCTGTGAATGCTGCTGGCTCAGAAGGTCGGATCCTCTCAGAAATGGAAAAAGTGGTCCGGCATAAAAGTGGAGGCCAAAAGGCACATAGCCTTAGACAAAGTGTTTGTGCCACGGAAGGGGGAAAGGGGACACCGGAGCTCAACCCCCTTGATGAGCGACTTGCCGGTGTTATAGGGGAATCCCTCCTGAGTGGAGTAGTGACGGAGGGGGACACAGACAATTCAGGTATGTAATTTAGTTTTCCCTCGTTTTGAAAAGAGTAAACCAAAGTTGTTTTTAAACATTTATTTACACAAACAATTGACATTTTCTATTGTTTTTGGTCGCTGCATGTACCAACGGGGTCAGTGGTGCTGCAGCTGAGCAGGAACTGAGTGCGCCCAGCCTTCACTGCACCTCGTGCGTCACAACCCTACAGTGTCCGTGTCCACACAGATGCAGTCCTGCAAACGCAAAGAGACGCCATCGACGCTATTAACGAGATTGCCAAGGAGTTGAAGGAAATAATAAATGTTGTGTGTGATATTAGCTGTACATTGAAAGAATTACTCAATGAATAATGTTATTTGTTTCCATACCTTGTGTTCTTACAAGCAACGCATCACATCCACACGCTGGCTTATGGCAGCTGCGTTTGGTTCAAACGCCTGGGGATAGGGGTCGTGGTCGGAGCCAACACAACCAACAGCGTCAGGGGGTAAAGTCACGTTCCTTAGCTGTGCCACATTATGTATATCACAGCACACAGGCCCCACAATGTCGCAGACCTATTCAGGCTTGTATAAAAGGTTTCCGCCAGGAGTGGAGGCAGTGCCATCTGCCCTTCAGAAGCCCGATGGTGCGCTCCACAACAGCACGTACCTGGCAATGGCGCACATTGTAGTTCCTCTGCGCTCTGTGGGTTGGAGAAAGGGGTGTGCAGCCACCGCTTGAGGGGATATCCACTGCCACCTGCAAGATTTAGTGAATGGGTTAGGCACTGCAGTAGAGAAATTGCAATTGATTTAGAATTTCTAGATTACTCATCCGTAACCAGAAGCCAGCCATCACGCACAGCTCCGGCCTCAAGTCTGCACCCAATACTGCTGTTTCTCCATATGCATGAGTCATGGGTTGACCCAGGCCACCAAGCCACTACATTAGTCAGTACCATGTCCGCATCACATTTGATTTAGACATTAATGGAATGCGAATGCTTTCGATTTAATGAAAGCTAATTCATTCTCACTTGGTGACCTTATACCAACATGAGTGCAGTTAATAGCACCGAATACATTTGGGAAACTGGACATTGCTGCAAATTGCACTTTTTTTATTTGTCTGTTCACCCACCATGTAAGGACACTTTTATCTAGAGGTGCGTCAATCCAATTATACCTCCTAACACGTCTGGCATAACATGACTAAAGGTAGGTCAGGGATCTCTCAGCCAGTCAGCCAATTCCCTTTGAAAAGTGCCGGTTGCCAGAAATCCGAGGGTTGTCAGGACTTGAAGTAGGACAAAATGTTATTATGCTCACTCAGCTGTGCCTCACAAGTATTACAACAAATAATCTATACCAGTGTGATCATATCCCTAACATTTTGAAATATCATTTTATAAATGGTCTGAGAAGAACAACATTGGTAGGGCAATTTCAAGCATAGCCAATATGCAGTGATAATGTATTGGGCTTGCATTTTGACTCAAAGCGATCTTGACTCAGAAAAGGTTGGTGACCACTGGCCTAGAGGAATAGACACCACTAGCTGGGACAGATAAGGACAGATCTACTCAACCCTGTCCCTGACTGGCCTCCTCACCCTGGCTGGCTTAGTGGCCCAGCTCACTATAAATATACCTCACTGATTTGATTAGATACCTGTCTCTTGAACTGTTCTCAATGGAGGTGTTTAAACGTGACTGATTCCCTCCCTGCCAGAGCCGTATAGGGCACTAATGGGGCCTTTTATCTCAATGGTGGTGGTTTTGGCAGTAACTGGAATGTCAGTCAGAGGCAGTAATTAGATATACAGTTGAAGTCTCGAAGTTTACATAGGTTGTTAAAACATTAACTTGTTTTTCAACCACTCCACAAATTTCTTGTTAAATTTGATCGATTATTTAGGTTTTAAAATACCTAAAGCTGGATTAGGAAAGTTGTTTGGACCAAGATTACAGGTAATTTATTAGATAATGTGTAGTCATGTTGGGCGAGTTGGAACCAGTGTTTTTCTGAATCAAACGCGCCAAATAAATTGACATTTTTGGGATATAACGACGAAATTAATCGAACAAAAGGACAATTTTGTGATGATCCTGGAGAAATTGCAGAGCTACGTCAAATAACATAAATACTCATCATAAACTTTGATGAAAGATACATGTTTTACATAGAATTAAAGATACCCTTGTTCTTAATGCAACCGCTGTGTCAGATTTCAAAAACACTTTACGGAAAAAGCAAACCATGCAATAATCTGAGATGGCGCTCAGAAAGAAAATAAAAAAAATTCCGCCATGTTGGAGTCAACAGAAATCAGAAATTACGTTATAAATATTCCCTTTGATGATCTTCATCAGAATGCACTCCCAGGAATCCTAGTTCCACAATAAATTGTTGTTTTGTTCGATAATGTCCATTATTTATGTCCAAGTAGCTACTTTTGTTAGCGCGTTTAGTACACATATCCAAACGCTCGTGCAGGTCCAGGCGAACGTCGGAAGAAAACTTAAAGGTATATTACAGGTCGAAGAAACATGTCAAACTGAGTATAGAATCAATCTTCAGGATGTTATCATAAATATTCAATAACGTTCCAACCGGAGAGTTCCTTTGTGTGTAGAGAAGCAATGGAACGCAGGTCGCTATCATGTGAAATGCGCGATTTGACAGGACCTGGCTTCCTGCCAGCCACTGACTCAAACAGCTCCCATCCGGCTCCACATCACCGTAGAAGCTGCATTCAAGGTTCTACAGACTGTTGACATCTAGTGGAAGCCGTAGGAAGTGCAAACATATCCATATCCTACTGTGCATTCAATAGGCAATGAGTTGAAAATCGACCAACCTCAAATATCCCACTTCCTGTTTGGATTTTTCTCAGGTTTTGCCTGCCATATGAGTTCTGTTATACTCCGACATCATTCAAACAGTTTTAGAAACTTCAGAGTGTTTTCTATCGAATAGTAATATAATATGCATATTTAGCATCTGGGACAGAGTAGGAGGCAGTTCACTCTGGGCACGCTATTCATCCAAAAGTGAAATGCTGCCCCCTATCCCAAAAAGTTAACAAAAATGAACGTTTTGGCCATAATGACCATTGTATGTTTGAGGAAAAGGGGATGCTTGCAAGCTGAAGAACACCATCCATTTGTTAGCATGGGTGGCAGTCATTGTGTGGGGGTGCTTTGCTTCAGAGGGACTGGTGCACTTCACAAAACAGATGGATCATTAGGAGAAAATGATGTGGATATATTGAAGCAACATCTCAAGACATCAGTCAGGAAGTTAAAGCTTGGTAGCAAATGGGTCTTCCAAATGGCAATGACCCAAGCATACTTCCAAAGTTGTGGCAAATGGCTTAAGGACAGCAAGTCAAAGTATTGGAGTGGCCATCACAAAGCCTGACCTCAATCCTCTAGAAAATGTGTGGGCAGAACTGAAAAAGTGTGTGCGAGCAAGGAGGGCTACAAACCTGACTCAGTTACACCAGCTCTGTCAAGGAGGAATGGGTCAAAATTCACCCAACTTATTGTGGGAAGCTTGTGAAAGGCTACCCAACCGTTTGACCCAAGTTAAACAATTTAAAGGCAATGCTACCAAATACTAATTGAGTGTATGTAAACTTTTGACCCACTGGGATTGTGATGGGGGGGAAAAAAGCTGAAAAATCATTGTCTCTACTATTATTGACATTTGACATTCTTAAAATAAAGTGGTGATCCTAACTGACCTAAAACAGGGAATTTTTACTAGGATTAAATGTCAGGAATTGTGAAACTGAGTTTAAATGTATTTGGCTAAGGTGTATGTAAACTTCCAACTCCAACTGTAAGCAATAAGAAGACCATATTGCCCTTGACTCCTGTGTGTGACTTGATAATTCATCAGTATTGTGGAATTTGTATTGTGTTGAGTCATGCAGTAGCCTATTTTTATTCAGCTCAACTGTTTTTTCATAGATGTGATGTGGAGAAAAAAACTCTACCTATTCATTATCACAGAATCTGTTTCCCTTGATAATTGTCAGTAAGGCCGGTATGGTTTTCTATAGAGACCAGCTGACAGCCAGGGATGGTTCCCAGGGTAGTGGGCCTGATTAGGACCTTTTATCAAAATGATCACCTATAGCCTCGCATTCCTAACATTCCTGCCTGTCATTTCCCCTTGAAAGAGCTCTTTTGTGTCGTTACCTGGTTCCACCTCTAGAGAGAGCTACAGCGGTGTGTGCTGTAGCTCAACAGAGGCAAAGGTTTTGGAATGGAGTAGTGTCAGATTTGAGAAGACGCGCACACACACATTCAATCTTTATTTTAAGTTAAGGTAAATRACTGTAGACATTCACAAACTGACGACTTCATTCAGAATAGTTGGCTACTTTTATGGGTTACACACGTAAAAATAGCTACTGTTTGAAACATTGACATAGGTTTGAACTTGTGTGAAGTAAGTTATCGAGCCAAGAATTGTTCCACCTGTAATTGAACGGTTTAGGCACGTGTCATATGTTCCGTGTCAACTCATTGACTTCATCGTAGTTGTCTCTGCCGTTGAGGTGCTTTACAGTGTCAACAAACAAGCTGCACATTCCCACAGACAACTAGTCTGTCAATCATTCATTGATTTATGGTGTACCTGTGTAGCTCAGTTAGTAGAGCATGTCACTTGTAGGTTCGATTCCCGGCACCACCCAGAAGTTTAAAAAAATATATAAAATAATATGCTCTCATGCCTCTAAGTCACTTTGGATAAAAGTGTCTGCCAAATGGTTTATTATTATAATTATTACTACTACACTGTGGCCAGTTTGTTAGGTACACCCATCTAGTATTGGGTCAGACCCCCCTTTGCCTCCAGAACAGCCTGAATTCTTTGGGGCATTGAAACGTTGCTCAATTGGTTTCAAGGGACCTAACGTGTGCCAGGAAAACATTCCCCACACTATAATGCCACCAGCCTGTACCGTTGACACTAGGCAGGATGGGGCCGTGGACTCATGCTGCTTACGCAAAATCCTGACTCTGCCATCAGCATGACGCAACAGGAACCGGGATTCGTCCTCTGCTGCATTAGCCTATCTGTGACAAGGACCAATGAGTTGTGTGTTCAGAGATGCTGTTCTGGCTCACCTGTTTGGTTGCACGATTCCTTTCATTTCTCTTTCGACCTCTCCTCAAGAAGCTGTATGCGCCCACAGGACTGGATGTTTTTTGTTTGTCGCACCATTCTCAGTAACCCTAGACACTCATGCTTGAAAGCACAGGAGGGCGGTCCGTTTCTGAGATACCGGAACCGGCACACTTGTCTCCGACGATCAGACCTAGGGCTGTTACGGTGACCGTATTACAGCCACAACGGCGGTCACGAGTCACGACCGCAGTCAAACTCCACGTGACCGTTTTGTCACGGTAACTAGGCTTGTCCAAGCTCTGATGCTGCTGATGGTCATTAGTAGTCTACCAAACTTGCAAACTGCCTGGTACTGAGCACTCTCTTGTCCCTCTCATCACTCTGACATCAATGCAAATGTAACGTTCAATCAAACAGTAACTGAATGCCTCGTTTCCTGTCTGCTTGCTTCATATAGCAAGCCACGGCCACGTCTGTTAGCGCAAACCATTTTATTCACACAGTTCAACTCAGGCTATGTGAGTTTGGTTGTCTTTTATTGTAGGCTAGTCTTTAATGGTTGAGTAAATGCATTTCTGTGACTGCGTAGGTTAATTAGGCTACTAATTCACTTAGTCTTAGGCAATTATAGCTAGGCTAGGGGAAGAAGCAACTGTTGATTCCTTCATGCTCCCAATCATAGTATGAGATGGACTTTCTGCACGTTGCTATTGGTATTACTTAGAGAAAACATCTATCATCCACCAGGGGTGACTGTGTTTCATAGCAGTTTATCACATTTTTAGGTTGGCTAATCTGTTTTATGTATTGCCACAGACTGAGTTTGAGTGTAGGCATTTATTCATCTCTGCAAGATTTTTTTCCCAGGAGTGATTCAAAATTAACGATAGTTTGTTAGGCTATAGGCCTAGCTATTCACAAATTGGCCTCGCAGTCAACCAGGCAACGCTGACTGGTCTGGCAATTGTCAAATCTGCTCTTGACGAGATTGTCAGTAAATGGAATGTGTTTGCGGACTTGAAGGGGTTGCACATCCCGCTCTGACATACCTTCTTCTTACCTCCATCCCTCTAACTAACCTTATCCCCTTAGCTATTTCTCCTCTCCCCCTATCACTCTAAACAGACTGATTACATGTAACCACACCACTCACTGCTAATACAGTTCAGTACAACAGGACTGAAGGAAGATTGCTGTTCTCCATGCTCAACAGGGATTTCTGACTGACTGACACATTAAGCATTGACTGAAATCTCCTGCTCCTTTGTCAGTTCACTTCCCCCAATAGTCCCACTGTGAAAGAATGGCCCATTTTAGAAAGCAGAAACACCTATTGAGGAAATATGTGCTTCGGTGTAGAATTTAGCGTGCCCTGAGATATTGTGGTGGTGTTGATTTAGCATTGTGTTGAGGTTGGGGCATCTTAGGTGAGCTGTTATGCTAGTGTCTTCTCTCCTCCTCAACAGTTCTCTCCTCAAACTGTCCATCCAAACTAATCTATCCATAAAATAAGAAAAGTGTTTCAATTAAGCTGTCAGCAACAGCTCTAACATTCAGCTGGCCTTCTGTACAAACAACACATGCACATTATCGGCTATATGGTTGACTTCGAGTGTGCAATACGACACCTGAGTGACATCACATCCTCTCTGCCTGGTGCGGCGCTCCACCTAGACTCGTCTCACCTTCCACCACTTATCATGTTACAGAGAGGGAGAGACCTCCCCTCCAGTTACCAACCACTTTTCCTCAGGAGAACTGGGATCAAATACTATTTGAATTCTCTCAAATAGTGTTTTGCCTCCTGTGAACTTTGCCATGAGGAATGACAGGCTTCGGAGTCTGCCTGGTATGCCACTGCCTTATAACTGGTGTACCTTATTTATGAAGTCAGCTGCACAGACCAGGGGAGGAGGGACTTTGCAAATTTGAGTGAGTGAGTGAGAGTGTGTGTGAGAGAGCGAGACCAAAACACACAGTGAAATAGACGGAGGAAGGAAGAGAACAACGTGAGCCAAGGTAGTAGGAGAGTCTTGGGTTACAGGAGCGTTAAGGCGGTTGGGTTTGTTGGCGAGGATCATAGCAGGGGATCTATTTGTCCTCTGTCTGTATCCCTCCCGACCGTGGACCCCAGGAGAGTTAGGGGCCGGTGGGCCAGAGGGGACAAGGGCGTGGGGTAGCATGGGACAGAGTGCCAGCGACGCGGAGACAGTGCCCCGGCAACACCAACCGCAACCTGCTCAACACAACACTGGTGAGTCCAAGGACAGAACAGGAACCTGTACAGAACCTGAGGACATGAGCTTTTGTATTTGTTTTTGGAGGAGGAGTTTGAAGTAGCCGACTCAGGAAAGCGCTATTTGTTTGTTTTAGCGTGGAAGAACCTGCTTTTGTATTGCTGTCTATGGACGAGGAGTTTGTTTGTTGAATGTTTTGTAGAGAACTGTTTGTTAGCATGGAACAGAAAGGGTAGGTGGATATGGAAGAAATGTGTTGCAGGGGTTTTTGTGTTGGGAAGCGAGACAGAGAGAGAGGAGGCGGAGATGGGCAGGCACAGACAGGTGAGGGAATGTATGCTGATGGAATGTGGTGATTGTGTAATACACCAACCTCACCGACCCACACTGCTGTCTAAACTCCTCTTTTTCCCTCGCTCTCTCCCTCCCCCCTGTTTTTACAACGGAACATGGGATTCTTTATTAAAAACAGGGAGTGCAAGGCACCAGGCTGTATCACAACCGGCCGTGATTGGCAGTCCCATAGGGCGGTGCACAATTGGCCCACTTCGTCAGGGTTTGGCCGGTGTAGGCCGTCATTGTAAATAAGAATTTGTTCTTAACTGACTTGCCTAGTTAAATCAAAAAATCTGCCGTTGTCTGTGTCTCAGGATTCCATCTCTTATTATGGTGCTGTACCGGTTGCCTAGCCTAAAGCCCCCATCGTTCCTCTCTCTAATATACAGAAACCTGTTTTTGCCTCTGTGTCTGTCTGTCAGAGGGCGGAACACATGACTGTTGAATTTGGACAACTTGACTGCTCCATAGTAAACTGTGCAGGGAGGGGTCTCTTGATGGTGTGGTGGCTCAGTGTAGTTTATTAGGCTTGGATTGTGAGTTCTAGTCAGTGAGAAGAACACATTACAGTTGGATTTAGGCCTAATTGTCTCTGTACTATGCTGAGTTTAGATGGGGGTGGTGGCTCATCTGAGATTGTCTTAGACAGGTTGGAATAAAGCAGCATGCTAATTTCTGTGGACAAAGTCATCTCTATATTATCCTGCTTCTTCTTGTGCTCAAGTTTATTGGGCTTGTATTGTGAGTTTCTAATCCGTCTTTAACTTAGCCCCCGTAGGTTTATTTGCTTAGTAAAAATGTGAACCACATGACACGGTCTGGTCAGTCAGTGTTTGCTGTGTAATGTTGTGGACTTTAATAGGTTAGCATTGTTTTGTTGTGCACTGTACTTTCAACTCTTTAATAACTAAACAAATTGTGTGCCTTGGTTTAGCTATTTTTTTCTGAACAACTGGGTTTTATATTGGAGCCCGTTGGGGAATGTTAATGTAGTGTAGGCCTAGTATTAGTTGGAATTGCATACTTTACACTGATTGACTTGGTAATGTAGTTATTACATACAATAAACTTGTAACACATGGTGACAAATACAGTGCAGTACATTCGGAAAGTATTCAGACCCCTTCCCTTTTTCCACATTTTGTTATGTTGCAGCCTTATTCTAAAATGTATAAAATAAAAAACGACTCAATCTACACACAGTACCCCACAATGACAAAGCGAAAACATGTTTAGAAATTTGTGCAAATGTATTACAAAAAAACAACAACAAAAAAGATACATTTACATAAGTATTCAGACCCTTTGCTATGAGACTCAATTGAGCTCAGGTGCATCTTGTTTCCATTGATCATCCTTGATGTTTCTACAACTTGATTGGCATCAACCTGTGGTAAATTCAATTGATTGGACATGATTTGGACAGGTACATGCCTGTCTATATAAGGTCCCACAGTTGACAGTTCATGTCAGAGCAAAAACCAAGAAATGAGGTCGAAGGAATTGTCCGTAGAGCTCCGAGACAGGATTGTGTCAAGGCACAGATCTGGGGAAGGTTACCAAAAAAATGTATGCAGCATTGAAGGTCCCTCAAGAACACGGTGGCCTCCATCATTCTTAAATGGAAGAAGTTTGGAACCACCAAGGCTCTTCCTAGAGCTAGCCGCCCAGTCAAACTGAGCAATCGGGGGAGAAGGGCCTTGGTCAGGGAGGTGAACAAGAACCCGATGGTCACACTGATAGAGCTCCAGAGTTCCTCTGTGGAGAGGGGAGAACCTTCCAGAAGGACAACCATCTCTGCAGCACTCCACCAATCAGGCCTTTTTGGTAGAGTGGTCAGAGGGAAGCCACTCCTCAGTAAAAGGCACATGACAGCCCGCTTGGAGTTTGCCAAAAGACACCTAAACAAGTTTCTTTGGTCTGATGAAACCAAGATTGAACACTTTGGCCTGAATGCCAAGCGTCACAACTGGAGGAAACCTGGCACCATCCCTACGGTAAAGCATGGTGGTGGCAGAATCATGCTGTGGGGATGTTTTTCAGCGGCAGGGACTGGGAGACTAGTCATGGTCGAAGGAAAGATGCACAGAGCAAAGTACAGAGAGATCCTTGATGAAAACCTGCTCCAGAGCGCTCAGGACCTCAGACTGGGGCGAAGGTTCACCTTCCAACAGGACAACAACCCTAAGCACACAGCCAAGACAACAACAGGAGTGGCTTCGGAACAAGTCTCAATGTCCTAGTGGCCCAGCCAGAGCCCGGACTTGAACCCGTTCGATCATCTCTGGAGAGACCTGTAAATAGCTGTGCAGTGACACTGCCCATCCAACCTGACAGAGCTTGAGAGGATCTGCAGAGAAGAATGGGAGAAACTCCCCAAATACAGGTGTGTCAAGCTTTGTAATGTCATACCCAAGGAGTGTCGAGGCTGTAATCGCTGCCAAAGGTGCTTCAACAAAGTACTTTAAGGGGTCTGAATTTTTATGTAAATGTAATATTTTGTTTTATTCTTAAAACCTGTTTTTGCTTTGTCATTATGGGGTATTGTGTGTATATTGAGGGGGAAAAACATTAAAATAAATTTTAGAATAAGGCTGTAACGTAACAAACTGAAAAAAGTGAAGGAGTCTGAATTCTTTCCAGATGCACTGTAAGTGTAATTGTATTTCTTTAGTACAGTACTCTCCTGTGCATGCTTCCACTGCATGCATGTATGGTATACCACCACCGTGCTATGCTCATAGTAATAGAATGTCATTCGAACTTCATGGCTACACTACTCAATGCAGTTGTCGGAGACTTTGTTGACTCAGTGCGTGTCATGTCATTGTTATGGGTCATTTACCTTATAGACCATTCAGAATGACTGCTGGTTGAGTTAGAGCAAACCAAGGCTTCTCTAGCAGCTCTCTCTGCTTCTCTCTGCTTGTCATGTTCACCACGAAACAATGGGTACATTCACCTTGACAATATTGTCACAGATTTCTGTTCAAACAAGACCTGTGTGTGTGTGTGTACTATTGGTGTGTTGTAAAATATGTAGCCTGCATGCCAGTAAGACAGTGCTCAGCCTGTAGATGGATGTCAATCTGTTTATCTTTGATGGCATGTCAGTCCCTGGGGAGCAGTGGTTACCGTCAGTCAGTCCAGGGTTGTTTGACTCTGCCGTCACCTTTTATTCCCCAACTCTGATACCTGCCTTCTCTTCTCACGTTGTCGCATTCTATTGTAACACAAGGTCGCCTCGCCCCACACAGACAGAGCCCCTTCCAGCACCAATTAGTGTCTGTCTGTCCAGGATACAGTAAGTGTCAGGAACAGCTGTGAGGCTAATGTGTTTGACAGAGGGAAGCTTCAACGCCCACCACCGCTCCCTGTCCCCCGCATCACTGCAGTGCCATACAGTTCAGGTTAGGACCTCTCCGCGGTCAACTGGGGATCACACGAGACCCATATAGGAACTAAACGGACAAACAGACTTTATCTCAAAGAGATGCATCTGACAACATGGTTGTGAATTTAAATGGTCTTAAAAAGGAACACTCATTTGAATGAGATTAATCATTCACAGCAATGTAAACTAAGGCTTAGACTTAATCCGAAATGAGTTAATGTACTATACAATGTAGCTAAGCTAACAGTTATGGTAACTTGGCATAGTGATTGCTGGTGTTTTGAAGTTCAGTTAGTATTGATAGTTCTGGTGACCATGATAATGTATGATTCCTCAGTTGTTCCTGTATGGAACTGTCTGTACCCAAATGAAATGTAATATCCTGAGCTTTGCTGCTGCTACATTTAGCTTAGACTAACCTTGAGAAGAACTACAGTATTGCTGGGAACTGCATCTCTGAGTGTTCACTGTTTCCAGACCAGCACAATTACCATGTGGCCTGGATGTGGAACTACAGTATTTACAGTATATATTATACATACTAGATGCATGTTTTCAGATGAATATTGGCATTAGGTCTGACATAATCTGCAGGCTAGATGCTACAGACAAAACAACAACTGACCTCAAAGTTCTGGTGGGATTCTCTAATTGTTTTGTTTTTGCTGGCACTGACTGGCTTGTCTCGCTCACTCTCAAACTGTTTTCTGTGGAACTGGCGCCTGCCTGCCACAGGGATATCAACACTCTAATTTTCCCCTTATGAATCCTAGCCCCGTCTCGCACGACTTGCCATGTCTTGTGTCCAACCCCTCTCTTTTTGCTGTTTTGCTCTCCCGCTTTCTTTCTCTTTCCTCTCTCTCCCTCTCTCTACTAGTCTTTTAAAACATTTATCTATTTGTTTAACAAACACCCTTGCCCTCAGTGAATTTCACTGGTAACCTGTTTTTAGCATTAGTTTACCTATTCATACTATTTAGGGGCATAATATACCTGTCTCTGTCTGTCTGTCTCTGTAAAATTATCAATCAAGTGAATTCGATCTGTTGCTCTCCGCTTACCTTTCATCCCTCTTTCTCATGCCAGGGTGTTTTCTGGTAAGAGTCAGAATACAGGGGGATGAGGGAGAGATGGAAGGAGTGGGATGGATGAATGAATGAATGAAATTGAGGATGCAAATTGCCACTGTCCTAAAGTGTGACCCATAGACTGGATTGTTGTGACCTCATCAATATAAGGCTGATGACTGTAACATATGTCTGGTGTTTTTATATAGATCTCATGCTATTCAAAGCTTCCTGGTTTGTTCCTTAGGGAGTGACTCAGTAAGTCAACCATCAACATGCTGTGTATCCTAAGCACCGTCCTCTTGTGCAGCAAGTGTGTGTATGTGTGGTTGACTCATCACCTAAGAATGTGTGGATATTTCACGCCCATAATGAGTCTTCCTTGCTCTATTGCATGGTTTACAGCAGCATGTGATGTCATCAGCTGGAGACCAGTTATGAGTCATGGTTTCTGGGAGACTAACCTTATCCTCTCCAATGTGTTGCTTGTTTGTTTATTCTGCTCTCTGTCTGCAGTTTCTGTAGTAATTATGTTTGTACTCTTGACAGGAAGTGTGTTGGGCTTATGTTTGTATTGAAACCATCCCACTCTGTCTTTCCATTCTGGTGGGGAGAAGTCTCAGTTCAATGTTAGGAACTCGGCAGCCAATAAGAGTGGAATTCAGAGCAGCCTTCAGCTTTAAGCCTGGCTCAGTCTGTATTGTGGTCTAGTATAACACACTGTACAGTCGTTGCAAAACGTTTTGAGAATTACATAAATATTAATTTTCACAGTCTGCTGCCTCAGTTTGTATGATGGCAATTTGCATATACTCCAGAATGTTATGAAGAGTGATCAGATGAATTGCAATTAATTGCAAAGTCCCTCTTTGCCATGCAAATGAACTGAATCCCAAAAAAAACATTTCCACTGCATTTCAGTCCTGCCACAAAAGGACCAGCGATTCTCTCGTTAACACAGGTGTGTGTGTGTTGACGAGGACAAGGCTGGCGATCACTCTGTCATGCTGATTGAGTTCGAATAACAGACAAAGCTTCAAAAGGGGGGTGGTGCTTGGAATCATTGTTCTTATGTCAACCATGGTTACCTGCAAGGAAACACGTACCGTCATCATTGCTTTGCACAAAAAGGGCTTCACAGGCAAGGATATTGCTGCCAGTAAGAGTGCACCTAAATCAACCATTTATCGGATCATCAAGAACTTCAAAGAGAGCTGTTCAATTGTTGTGAAGAAGGCTTCAGGGCGCCCAAGAAAGTCCAGCAAGCGCCAGGACCGTCTCCTAAAGTTGATTCGGCTGCGGGATCGGGGCACCACCAGTACAGAGCTTGCTCAGGAATGGCAGCTGGCAGGTGTGAGTGCATCTGCACGCACAGTGAGGCGAAGACTTTTGGAGGATGGCCTGGTGTCAAGAAGGGCAGCAAAGAAGCCACTTCTCTCCAGGAAAAACATCAGGGACAGATTGATATTCTGCAAAAGGTACAGGGATTGGACTGCTGAGGACTCGGGTAAAGTCATTTTCTCTGATGAATCCCCTTTCCGATTGGTTGGGGCATCCGGAAAAAAGCTTGTTTCGGAGAAGATGAGGTGAGTGCTACCATCCGTTCTGTGTCATGCCAACAGTAAAGTATCCTGAGACCATTCATGTGTGGGGTTGCTTCTCAGCCAAGGGAGTGGGCTCACTCACAATTTTGCCTAAGAACACAGCCATGAATAAAGAATGGTACCAACACATCCTCCGAGAGCAACTTCTCCAAACCATCCAGGAACAGTTTGGTGACGAACAATGCCTTTTCCAGCATGATGGAGCACCTTGCCATAAGGAAAAAGTGATAACTAAGTGGCTCGGGGAACAAAACATTGATATTTTGGGTCCATGGCCAGGAAACTCACCAGACCTTAATCCCATTGAACTTGTAGTCAATCTTTAAGAGGCAGGTGGACAAACAAAACCCCACAAATTCTAACTCCAAGCATTGATGATGCAAGAATGGGCTGCAATCAGTCAGGATGTGGCTCAGAAGTTAATTGACAGCATGCCAGGGCGGATTGCAGAGGTCTTGAAAAAGAAGGGTCAACACTGCAAATATTGACTCTTTGCATCAACTTCATGTAATTGTCAATAAAAGCCTTTGACACTTATGAAATGCTTGTAATTATACTTCAGTATTCCATAGTAACATCTGACAAAAATATCTAAAAACACTGAAGCAGGAATCTTTGTCGAAATTAATATTTGTATCATTCTCAAAACTTTTGGCCACGGCTGTACTTTAACATGACAATGGAATGTAGCACCAACCAGCTCAGGCCTAGTTCATACTGTAACGTTACTGTTGAAGACATACTGTAGAGTTAGTTAGGGCCCAGTCTATAGAGGAAAATCGATCCCTTTTTAGGGCAGCAATAGGTCTATTATCATTTTCTATCCCCCTTGCCTTCATCTTATGTCTTGTAATAAGCATCATGCCACTCCCCTCCCTCTCTCCCTCCCTCTCTAGATGATGAGGTGGACTTGCAGCATAGTACGACAGGGAGCGAGGCGGGGAACTCATCAGGCGAAACCCCTCCCTCCAAACGCAAGGGCAAGTTCTCCAGCTTCGGCAATATGTTCAAGCCCTGGAAGTGGAGGAAGAAGAAGAGCAGTGAGACGTTTCTGGAAACCTCAATAGGTACCTACCCTTTATAAATAGTAACCTTGATGTATGGATTGTACAACTGTAAGGACCTGTTATTTTAAGTCAGCTCAAGTCTTCATGGTCTCAGACAATGTTACTCATCAAGCCACTTCAGTTACGGGAAAATTAAACATTTGTTTACTTTCAGTGTTGGAGAGGAAGATCTCGGTAAGGAGACCTCGTCAGGAGCTAATCGACAGGGGAGTGCTGAAAGAACTTCCAGAGAATGGTATGCAGACCAATGCCCGTATCCACAAAGCCTCTCCGAGTAGGAGTGCTGATCTAGGACCGGTTTAGCTGTTTAGATCATAATGAATATGATTATATGGAAATATCCTAGATCTGCACTCCGACTCTGAGATGCTTTGTGCATACGGGCCCTGCTAGGCAAAGGACCTACAGAGATACTGGTAGCCTATATTTTATCAACGAGTAACAAAACTATAGTAGGGTAACAATTTTAGAGAATATTGATGTCGAGAATATCTTTGCTGACCTCAGATTCCTTATCAGTATGTGTTTCTGTGTGACAGAGAGCAACGATGTGAACCACTCCAAAGTTCCGGGGGTGAAGAATGGCCAGCCAGTATCCATGGACGTTGACCGGGTCTCAGAGTTAGGGGTCAGGGGGTCGCGGGGGGAGCCAGGCCCAGGGCTCAACCCCACTTGGTTGCCCCAGGGAGTGGACCCCCGGCGGGGCACTGTCCCTTCAGATGACCCCCGGAGCAGGAGCAGGGTGCCCTCCGATGCCTCTCGCTCCAACCGAGCCCCACTGGACGTAGACTCGCACGCCAGGCTATCGGCCATAGATCTGGAGAGACGGAGCAGACTGCCCTCTGACGTGTCGGGGGAAAGGAGGAAAGGAGGGTCACTACCGAGAGGACCTGCTCCTGAGGATGGGAAGCACCGGAGAGAGGGGAAAGAGGACAAGCGAGAGGAGAGGAGAGATGGGAAAGAGGAGAGGAAAGGAGAGAGGAGAGATGGGAGAGAGGAGAGGAGAGCGGATGGGAAAGGGGAGAGGAGAGATCCTTGTGATGAGAGAGAAAGAAAGGATCAGAGGGAGGAGAGAGACCGGGAGGGAGGCGAACGGAGGGATGATAAAGACAACAAGGAAAAGAGAGACAGGAGAGATGACAGGGAGAGGAGAGAAGATAGGGAAAGGAGGGACAGAGATAATCGAGAGGAGGACAAGGAGAAGAGAGATGGGAAGGGAGAAAAAGATGACCGGAGAGAGGGAAAAGAGAAAAGAGACGAGAAGAGAGATGATCGAGAGAGGAGGGATGACTGGGAAATAAAAGATGACAAGAGAATCGATTGTGAAAGGAGAGATGCTCGTGATCGCAGGGACGATGGTGAGGAGAAGGATAGGAGAAGGAGTCCTAGGGCTGGGAAACCAGAGACTATCTTGAGACCTGTAGAAGGGAGTCGTCCGGTGGTCAGACCCCACTCTGAGATGGAGCTGAGGCCCAGTCTCCAGAAGACCTCCTCAGAGGACCTCCGTACCAGGGTCCGCCCTGCCTCCGAGACTTACTGTGGAAGCACCTTGCCCAGGTACATACCATCTGAGGAGACCAAACGAGGGGAAACCCGCGGAAGAGCAGGTAAGAAACTGCCTGGGATGTATAAGTAAATCCTCTCACTTGTACGTCTGAAGGTTGCTCTTCAGTTGTTGAAGTTCAACAATTATTAGTGGAAAAAAGCATTTTAAAGCAGTTTATTGGGCACTTTGCAAGGCAATGTCTGCTAGTTGAGTGTCTAGAAGATTCTTTCCATTCTACTGTGTTGTATATACGGTAACTCGTAAATCTCCTTGTTCTCATCCCTGTGAAAGGTGTGAGGACTTGACCAGTATCCGTCTTTAGTTAGTTAATCTGTTAAAAAGCTGCTTATTGTCTAACGTTGAGTTGCAGCTTATCTCAGCTCTGTGTTCTATGTGCTCAGCACTGTACAGTAACAGTGTGTGTTTTTGAGGCTGCACTTTGAGCCCCAAGGACCAGGTGGAATAGAAACACTTATTATCCTTCTGACTTCCTGTCTGTCTCCGTGTTTTGTCTCTGTCGGTCTCCGTGTTTTGTCTCTGTCGGTCTCCGTGTTTTGTCTCTGTCGGTCTCCGTGTTTTGTCTTTGTCGGTCTCCGTGTTTTGTCTCTGTCGGTCTCTGTGTTTTGTGTCTGTCGATCTCCATGTTCTGCCTGTAGAGTCCACTGGTGTCCGCTTCGCTCCTGGCCCCACCCCAGACTCTGACTCCGCCTTTAACTCCTCCTCCTCCCGGAGAGCTCAGCCTCCTACCAAACAGGCCATGCTCCCTCCCAAGGGCCAACCCACCACCACCTCCTCCACGGAGCCTGGCCGGACCTCCACCCCACCTTCCTCCTCCTCCTCCTCTACTTCCTCCACCTCCTCTGCTATAGCGGTGGCCAAGCCACCCAGGACTGTTTCCCTGGTCATCAGTGATGACCCTCCTCCCACCCACTCCAACCCTGTTCCCCTTGTACGGTCCAGCCAGGTACCCCCCTCCTCCACCACGGGGGAATCGGCCACTCCTCCACCCGTACCCCCCCATGCCAAGCAGCCACCTGTACCCCCACCCAAACTCACCAACCGCAACAGCAACCCCGCTCTGCTTGGTGAGTTTACCCTGCCTCTGCTCCCTGTTTGTACTGCTGTTTCACAACATAATGTACTGGTTATCATTGTTTTACGTAGGTTTATGGATGAGGTAAGTCCTGTACCCCTCAAGTAAAGTCTTACAATTACATTTGACCTTTTTGAACCCAAATCAATGACTCTGGTGTTTCTAAGTGTCCTTTGCTGTTTCAACAGAATATGTCCTCCTGCAGTATAGTGGTTGGTCTCGATGTGTACTGAAACACAGTGTTCTATGCAGTACCTAGGCCTTTTCTCAGTTGGATTTGCTCAACTCTTGCATCCTCTCTCACATCCTTTTGAAAAAAGTCAAAGGTAATCGAGGAGAGGGAATGTGGAAGAAAATGCGTTTGTATGAAATGACTGATCTCCACGCACATCAGGCTAATTACTTTTACAAGGGTGGATCCCAAAATAAATGTATAAAGTGATATGTTTTTATGTTAGTTGTGCAAGACATTTTTATAGATAAAACGATAAGTAGCATATCGTTTTTAAACGTTTGCATCATTTTCTCCTTCGAGAAAACAATGGTATTTGGCAGATTTCGAAACTCTTCCGTAAAGGACTTGAGTAGAATATACTTGTGCTTCCTCGCCAAAACAAGGCTATTGAGGAGGGCAGGACCATCTTCCATTTGCCTACTAACGAATTGACACGTTCCTCGACCACTCATCGATATTCCGGTCACAGAGGAGAGAGGGCGGAGGACAGACTTATGTCCAAACAAGAAAAGGCCCTAGTCTGCAGTTTGTGTACAGCGAGACAGTCTCCAAAGAGAGGGGCAGGCAAGGGCTTTTCTTTACCGGGTTTATTCAAGCTCCGCTCTCACATACACACACACAATGCTGTGCTGGCGCTCCTCCAACATGCCTGGAGCAACTCCAGAGCATCCACGGCTCTGATTGGCTGCCTCAGTTTTCCACATCCTCTGCCCCAGCTGCCCTAGGTCTGGAGCCCATTCCAACAGTCTGTATAGTAACAGTTGTTGTGACTAGGGCTGTTGTGGTGACCGGTAATTAGTAGCCTACCAAACTTGCTAACGGCCTGGTACTCAGCACTCTATTATCCCTCTAATCACTCTGACATCAATGAAAATCTAATCAAACACTTCATGAGATGCCATGAGCTCATGTTGCGCAACATTTCTATAGGCTATGAAATTGTGCGAGAAACGGTGATGGCCTCTATTAAAAAGAGGAGGATCCCATTAGATTTCTATAGGCTAGGCCTAGTGTATTTATTTCTCAACTTTCCTAATATTAAGCACATTGCTTATCTTTACAACAGGTGTATAGCCTACCTGGTTGGCATTAAAATGAACTACAGGAAAAGCATCCTCCATTCACTATTTAAYTGTAGAGATTACATGTATTTTTTCACCTGCCCCTGTTTCAAAACAGATGCATGATAATGGTCCAATCTAAATCAAAACGGATTTCACACTTATATGTAAAGTTAATACTAAATCATGAATAGTCTGATGGATGACAAAATTAGCCTATCACTTGTGAGTTAGATATTATCACTTGTGTATGATGCCCAGCTTAAGGCAAGAAACAAATCCTTTTTTATTATTTTAACTTTTTCGAATCCTAGTCCACACCTCATGTAGCCTAGCCCATAGGCCAATATGTTTTGATAAGGTTTGCGTCACAGCTAAAGTGACCAAATCAGGGAGAAGCCCTTCTCAGGGAGAAGGGCTGCAAAAGGCATGGATTTTTTTTAGGGTGCATTATTTCCACACAAAGAGGATTCTGCCGGGAAATTCAAAGCATTATCAGGTGCTTCTCAAATTGTGAACGAGAAACTGACGAAGTGTGAACAGTCTGCACAAAAAACAAAGCAGAGCTCATGCCTTTCAAGTTACCTCAMGCCTTTCATCATTAGTCGCATCATGCAGCCTTACAATGTATTAAAAATCTAAAAATCCAGCCCAATGTTTGTAGAACAACTAAAGTTACATTATTAACTCTAAATTAACCATATAGGAGTACCTATTTCGTTGTTAACCGCTCAGCATATGTCCGCACTCCCTCAAATCATTTGGAGAAAATACCCATTATTTTTATTCAGCTTTGTTCAATTGTATTCTTCTTACTATAAAATAATGCCATGGAATTCTAAGCAAATCTTGTCTGTTAAATGAACTAGTGTAGCCCACAGCCATTTGGCATAGCCAGATCAGTACAACTCAGTATGATATTCTGTTCMTATGAAATGGACTACATTTTCTTCATATCATGTTTCTTCAGACCTGTCTAAAATAAATAATGGATTTATTGTGAAGCTGTTTGAAAATGTAAATGTTCCAAAGGTCTGCATCAGTGGCTTGTAGGCTGTGTGGAAGCCAGGAGATGCTAAATGTGTTTTTTAATTAATGGTCAATTACCATGAGACCGACAGTTTATTTTCTTGACAATCACCCGGTGACGGAATTTTGTGACCGCCACAGCCCTAGTTGTGACACAATTAGAAAAGTCCTATGCCATTCTGAAGGCATAGTCCTCATAGATACGTTGCTCCATTTTACAATAGCATCTGGCTGACAGTTGTGTACAGCAGAAATGATAGTTAGTATTCATTATGTGGATCTCCTCCCTGATAGGCATTCTGAGTCTGTATTCTGATTGGCTGCTACACTGACACACAGTGCATGTCTCCTGGCTAATCCCAAGAGTGGCGTTTGTCAATGGTTATGTAACCCTGTCATTGGTCGTAAACCATACAGGATCCACAGAATACAAACATCCATTCTGTCACTGCAAGAGAGAGCAGGTTTATGTATCACAGTATATACATACAATAGGCCAACGTCCTCACCAGTCTGTCAACAGACAATCATGCTGCCTGGCAGTTTTCTATATCCGAAGCCTATCTTTAGGTTAGATATTAGATATAATAAGATGTTAGATATTGAGGTAACAATCTGCCTAGCTGGGCAACAGTGGCCAGTTATTCAATGTCTCGCACCGTCAACCAGTCCGCTGAAGGCCTTGACCTCTGACCTCACTCATCTCTGGCAGCGTCCACATTGAACAGAGCCTCAAGGGTCCACGGTCCCCATCCTCCGCACTACTGGACAAGTTGAAGAAGGCAGGGGGAGCTGGGCCTCTACCTCTCCCTGTCCACCTACTACCTCCGCTACCGACGAGCTGAACAAGCCTGTTCAGATACCCTGTCCTGAGGGGCACAAGCCTGCCATGCCACGCTGTGATGCTGTCCATCCATGGGCTTAGCACTGAATAACCGTAACCGCTCCACAGCACGTGTTATGACACCACCAAGTCTGATGGGTTAGTCTGACAGGAACTGATGACATTGGAACAACTGTTCCCCGTTCTGCCCATAGCAAGTGATGTGATGCACCACCAGCATAGATCGATCGTCCCCCACTTTATTCATTGCATGTCAGATTGAGTTGTGGCTGAACTGACTGAACTAACTTGACTTGGTTGGAATGAAAACAATGCATGGAAGTTAGGCTAACTGCCAGGCAGTGTGTCCCAGCTTGTTGGTTGTGTCGTCTTTSACTTTAAAGAGAGGTCAAGAGAGACTGCTGAGGCGTGTGAAATGACTTAAAAATAATGGATTAAGACTAATAAAATGCTTTTCAGGTTGTTTTCAAATTCAGGCTTTAATACTGCACGGAATGATTTCCATCTGAACCATAGGATAAGATATGGGCCATGCTGCTAATATCCAGACCTGATATCATCATGCTTTTTCAAATATATCCCATCCATCCACAGGGTAAAAATGCATTGTGCCTTCATGAAACTAAACAACTCATCATAATCCTTTAACCAGTTTCCTTAAGTGTGAATGTGATGCTTTGATGCCCTCTTTCCCTCTGACCTTCTCTCTCAGTTATGTCCTTGTAAATGACCAGTATTCATTCTGTTGTGTGTTTTTTGTTCCGTAGCGGAGCTCTCTCAGGCTGGCAGTGGTGTCATCGTGTTTCCTGCCCCCACCAGGCGCTCTCCACCCACTCCGCCCAAGAGGATGATCACCAAGCGCCTCTCCGACGACCCGTCCCCTGAGGCAGAGGCCTCCTTCCCCTCTAGTTCTGCCCCTGTTCCAGTCCCATACCTACTGTCTCTGTACCCCCCAGCACTGACCAAGATGACAATCAGGGACACCCTCAGAGCAGTAGGGTTCCAACTACCCACCTCTGACCCTGCACCACGACCTCTGCCCCATATACCCATGTCCACTCCTAGCTCCCACCCCTACCTACCTCTCCCCAACCCTGTCTCCGTCCCCCTCCCTATCCATCAGAAGGATCCTCCCAGCCCCACCACAGAGCCACCCAGCCACCCCCCAGCCTCAGTCCCAGCCATCCCTCTGCACATCCTGATCCAGCGGGCCCTGTGCTCCCCAAGCCCGGCCCAGGCTAACCCAGACGGATCCCAGAGAGCCCACTCCATGCTGTTTGAGTCCCCTCCAGAGTTCCTCACTGAGGCTGGAGGCCGACGCTCTCTACCCGTCACCATAGAACTGCTCAGACTGTGAGTGCTGAACTTATCATGCTTCCATAATGTCACAGCATATCTATTAACCACAATATCAACTGGAACAATATTGACGTTGAGCTAAAAATGTGGCTCCAATCATTACAACAGAAAAATTATAAACATACTTCAAACACACGATCACACTATTCAACAGAGTCAGACTCAATTATTGACATTTGTCCCTCTTTCTTTCGATCCCTCCAGACCTGAGGATGATGACTTCAACATGGAGGAGGAGTTGGAGAAGCTTCACCCCAGGCGGATGCTGCCCTCCCAGCCCCCCAGGCAGCCTGAGCTGGAGTCCAGGAACAGAAGGGGTCTGATAGGGGAACCCAGGGTCAGTGTGATTCCAGAGGGCCGGGGGCCCGGAGACAGCAGTGAGGAGGATGAAGATGAGGAGACGGACTCTGACGGACCCATCCTCTACAGAGATGACGATGAAGACGAGGACGAAGATCCACCAAGTAAGTAGATCTGAAGTTGGTTGATGATATCACATGGGTCTGGTGTTGAATGTAGTAAGTAGATCTGAAGTTGGTTGATGATATCACATGGGTCTGGTGTTGAATGTAGTAAGTAGATCTGAAGTCTGTTTGATGATATCACATGGGTCTGGTGTTGAATGTAGTAAGTAGATCTGAAGTCTGTTGATGATTCACATGGGTCTGGTGTTGAATGTAGTAAGTAGATCTGAAGTTGGTTGATGAATATCACATGGGTCTGGTGTTGAATGTAGTAAGTAGATCTGAAGTTGGTTGATGATATCAACATGGGTCTGGTGTTGAATGTAGTAAGTAGATCTGAAGTCTGTTGATGATATCACATGGTCTGGTGTTGAATGTAGTAAGTAGATCTGAAGTCTGTTGATGATATCACATGGGTCTGGTGTTGAATGTAGTAAGTAGATCTGAAGTCTGTTGATGATATTCACATGGGTCTGGTGTTGAATGTAGTAAGTAGATCTGAAGCTGGTTGATATATCACATGGGTCTGGTGTTGAATGTAGTAAGTAGATCTGAAGTTGGTTGATGATATCACATGGGTCTGGTGTTGAATGTAGTAAGGTTTCTGAAGTTGGTTGATGATATCACATGGGTCTGGTGTTGAATGTAGTAAGTAGATCTGAAGTTGGTTGATGATATCACATGGGTCTGGTGTTGATTTCAATCTCAGAATAAGTACAATAGTATTAGGAAGACACTTCCATTATTAGTGAACATCAATAAGGGAAATTCAATTTGAGCCTGTATTTTTTGATTTTCTTCCTTCATTGTATGCATTTTACTACGTGCAGGTAAAGCTAAACCAAATGAGTAGTCTAATGTGATGTAGAGCGAAAGTATAGCCCCAAGTTAAACTGTCATGTTTTTGTCTGCACCACCCAGGTGCCTTGGCGAGCCGTGTGACGAGGAAGGACACCCTGGCCCTGAAGCTGGAGAGACAGCAGGAGAGAGAGGAGCAGGAGGGAGGAGAAGGACAGGACGGAGTCGGCCGGCAGAGCAGAGAGCAGTGGGAGGCACTCAGGAACAAGATCGGTACTACGCTCAACAGGTAACTACATCTAGAGACTGGTGTGTGTTGTGGGGGTGTGTTCCCCTATCCTGAACAGGCGTGTGTTGTGTGTTTCTCTAATCAGGAGGTTGAGTCAGAGACCCACAGCAGAGGAGTTGGAGCAGAGAAACATCCTTCCAGGTAACTCTCTCATATTTTTGGTCTGCATTTTTATGTCAGGTTTTATTATAATGTTTCCAGTCAATATCAACTTCATGCTTCATTCATTTCCCCTCAGTTGCTTTAATGTCCGTTACGTCTAGATAGACAAGCATCTCTCTGGTTTTACTAGTAACCAAAACTGTATCTAATACAGTGTGAGATGTCAATGTGTTGTAGACATCTGCCATACATCAGTCTACCCTCTAGTGGTCTGTAAAAGTACTTCCATACAAGAAAAGATATGGCTTGCTTCACAGTGTAATTTAACCATTGCACTTGTTTGTTCTTGAGTTTAGCATTGGGACCAAAACGGTAGTGCCAACACTTTAAGAATTTGAGATTATATTTTCTAAAACATATTTCCACTCAGGTATCCAAAATGGAACGTTTTCACATGTCTTATGGTTGTCCTCAGACTACTCTGAAAGCACTACTTAAAAGCTTTGTCCTTAGACAGCTTTGTAAAAGGACTACACAATGTGCAGAGTGCGTATTAGACAAAGGACTTCCTTGTCCCCGAGAGGGGAAAGACTGATTTAAAACAACTCCTGTTACTCCTGTGCTGTGTAGATGCCAGGAGAAGCTCAGGGACCTGAGTGCTGGTCTAGTATCAGGTCCCCCCTGACCATATAATCATATTCATTATGATCTGAAAGGAAAAACGGATTCTAGATCAGCACTCCTATTCTGAGACGCTTAGTGAATATGGGCCCTGGTCCAGTCTACCTGCTCGCGCTCTCTCTCTCTCTGTGTCTAACTGACTGCAGTGTTTCTGTTCTGCCTCTGATGGAATGTCTTGTCTTATTGTAGCCAGGAATGAAGCTGATATCAGGGCAGAGAGGAGCGAGATCAAACGCAGACTAACCAGAAAGGTTAGCCTGACACACACACACTGCAGAATGAAAACACACAAAGATACCGTACATTATCCTGCATATATACACACACTCCGGTGACAAAACAATCATACACAGATATACAAATAAAACACTCAAATGTAACTAATCACCATAAAGTGTTAACTTAGCATTTTAGTTCCAGACAGTCAGTGTGTTTTCTTTCTACCCCCCCCCGGGCAGCTGTCCCAGAGGCCCACCATAGCAGAGCTTCAGGCCAGGAAGATCCTGCGTTTCCATGAGTACGTAGAGTGTACCACAACTCAAGATTACGACCGCCGTGCAGACAAACCCTGGACCAAGCTCACTCCCTCTGATAAGGTGAGACTCAGTTAAGGGGCATTTTCATAAATGTTCAACTTCATATTAATCATCTCCAGCACCATCTCAACATCTTGTGAAAATGGCGCGTTTCTATGTTTTGTGAAAAAAAGAGGAAGATGGATGTTTCCAATGACATCATCAGTGTGCATCATGTGATTTTGACCAACGATGAGTATGCATTGACTACTAATTGTCTACTAATTGGTAGATGTCATCTTTTTTACTAAAAACATAAACATAGCTATTTTCATATGTTGAGGTGGTGTTGGAGATTATGAATAAGGTTGTAAAAGACTGGTAAAAAATGGTAAGAGTGCTCAACTGTAATATAGAGTCATAGTAATAACAGCCTGTCACACACTTTTAAACCTTTGTACCTTTATTTATACCAGGAAGTCTTCTGAGGTTTAAACCTCTTCATACTGAGAGATATTGTATCATTTCAGCAGGGTTTTGAATTCCAGACACATACTGTGTCAAACAAAAATCCCAAGAATGCAATATAATCGCTTCTTAATGGCTGTGCTGAGTTGTCCCCAGGATATTACCTGGTCCAGTGAAGCTAGGAGAAGAGGTTGAAACAGAAATAATAGCATACTTTCTGCTATTCAGAGGTTTAAAATCCGTCACCATTTCTTAGATGAAAACTGAGGTCTTAAAACATTTGCTGTTTTATTTTTTTTAAGTTGCAGAACTTTTATTGGCAAGTTAAAATATTGAGAAGTTCATATTTATGATTGGATGGCAGTTCTGAGGTGCCAGGATTTGGATATGAGGCAGGATTTGGATACGTGTGCCATCGCAAATAAACTCAGCAAAAAAAGAAACGTCCTCTTTACTGTCAACTGCGTTTATTTTCAGCAAACTTAACATGTGTAAATATTTGTATGAACAAAAGATTCAACAACTGAGACAAACTGACCAAGTTCCACAGACATGTGACTAATAGTAATGGAATAATGTGTCCCTGAACAACGGAGGGTCAAAAGTAACAGTCAGTATCTGGTGTGGCCACCAGCTGCATTAAGTACTGCAGTGCATCTCCTCCTCATGGACTGCACCAGATTTGCCAGTTCTTGCTGTGAGATTTCTGGGGGGAAATGGCCCTAGCCCTCACCCTCCGATCCAACAGGTCCCAGACGTGATCTGGGCTCTTCGCTGGCCATGGCAGAACACTGACATTCCTGTCTTGCAGGAAATCACGCGCAGAACAAGCAGTATGGCTGGTGGCATTGTCATGCTGGAGGGTCATGTCAGGATGAGCCTTCAGCAAGGGTACCACATGAGGGAGGAGGATGTCTTCCCTGTAATGCACAGCGTTGAGATTGCCTGCAATGACAACAAGCTCAGTCCGATGATGCTGTGACACACCGCCCCAGACCATGACGGACCCTCCACCTCCAAATCGATCCCGGTCCAGAGTACAGGCCTCGGTGTAACGCTCATTCCTTCGACGATGAAACCGAATCCGACCATCACTCCTGGTGAGACAAAACCGCGACTCGTCGCTGAAGAGCTCTTTTTGCCAGTCCTGTCTGGTCCAGTGACGGTGGGTTTGTGCCCATAGGTGACGTTGTTGTCGGTGATGTCTGGTGAGGACCTTCCTTACAACAGGCCTACAAGCCCCCAGTCCAGCCTCTCAGCCTATTGCGGACAGTCTGAGCACTGATGGAGGGATTGTGCGTTCCTGGTGTAACTCGGGCAGTTGTTGTTGCCATCCTGTACCTGTCCCGCAGGTGTGATGTCCGGATGTACCGATCCTGTGCAGGTGTTACACGTGGTCTGCCACTGCGACGACGATCAGCTGTCTGTCCTGTCTCCCTGTAGCGCTGTCTTAGGTATCTCACGGTACGGACATTGCAATTTATTGCCCTGGCCACATCTGCAGTCCTCATGCCTCCTTGCAGCATGCCTAAGGCACGTTCATGCAGATGAGCAGGGACCCTGGGCATCTTTCTTTTGGTGTTTTTCAGGGTCAGTAGAAAGGGCTTTTTAGTGTCCTAAGTTTTCATAACTGTGACCTTAATTGCCTACCGTCTGTAAGCTGTTAGTGTCTTAACGACCGTTCCACAGGTGCATGTTCATTAATTGTTTATGGTTCATTGAACAAGCATGGGAAACAGTGTTTAAACCCTTTACAATGCAGATCTGTGAGGTTATTTGAATTTTTTTTGAATGATCTTTGAAAGACAGGGTCCTGAAAGAGACATTTTATTTTTTTACGGAGTTTATGTCTGACTCAGCTGGAGAGAAGAGCAGACACTGGCTTGCTTGTCAATTGATTCTCATTGAATAAAGCCTGAAGTCTAGGCACTAATCGCTTGATCTATTTGTCTGTACTGTACAGGATTACAAAGTAGAACTGCTCTAGGTTGTTGCTGCCAGTACAGTGACTCCGGTGTTATGTGATGCATCTTCCCTCTCTATTATTTTCTATCTAGGCTGCCATCCGCAAGGAACTTAATGAGTTCAAGAGCTCTGAGATGGAGGTTCATGAAGAGAGCAGGATCTACACCAGGTTAGTGTCCTATACAACACCAATGTCTATAAATTATTCAAAATGACTCCTCAGATTTAGCTGAACATTTCTTCCAACTTTATGATTAATATTTGATTTACTTATATCCAGGCCCGGAACTCAGAACTAACCAGGATTTCTCTAAAACTCAACTGTTGTTGAATGTTGTAAGTTGGAGCCCTATATCTTTCTAGCCAGTGTGCATCATAACTTTCCTCCATCCTCACTCCTCAGATTCCATCGGCCTTAGCTGTGCTCCCTGTTCTGGCTGCAAAAGAAGCACTAAAATGCAATACGGAGCCGGGGGTTTGCAGGACTTCAATATGGAACGCACAGACCCCCTGGTGACTGCAATATCTAGTCCCTTGTCCTGGAACAAGCCTGTTCCTCTCCCGGAAGGCACACTATTGATGGCTGAAATAAGAAAAATGTAACATTAAAAACAGAAAACATCAACAAAGATGAATTTTCCTGGAACAAGCCTGTTCCTCTCCCGGAAGGCACACTATTGATGGCTGAAATAAGAAAAATGTAACATTAAAAACAGAAAACATCAACAAAGATGAATTTTCCTGGAACAAGCCTGTTCCTCTCCCGGAAGGCACACTATTGATGGCTGAAATAAGAAAAATGTAACATWAAAAACAYAAAACATCAACAAAGATGAATTTTCCTGGAACAAGCCTGTTCCTCTCCCGGAAGGCACACTATTGATGGCTGTATCTGAAACCATGGTATGTCTGTGACCATGGACTATGAATCTGTTGATGTGGTCCCTTGGTCTATCCAGTCATTGTTGAAGCCACGGACTAGATGTGAGGCCCATCGGTCCAAGCCCTCAGATATGAAACCATGGTGGTACTGGTACTACTGTACTGCAGCGTTGAGCTTCCTGACAAGATGACCCACGGGGAAGCAGGAGGAGAACAACAGAGGTGGTGGTTTAGGCCTATTTCAGAGGACATTTTGTTACTTCCCTGTGCCAACACTGTGACTTACGATAGGCATGACAAAAGGGACAGAGATTGACAGAGAATGTCCTTTTTTGTTCATCACATCTACATTCTCTATGTCGCTAGCTAAGGCAAGAATATTCCCAAGAGGCCTTTCTGTACCTGCTTTTTAGACTTCCCTCAACACTTTGCCATATTTTTATTTGAGAAGAGGAAAGAATTGTGTACGTATTGTATTGATTGTTGATCATGATGATGGTTGACATTAGTACACGGTGGTACTAATGATTTAATGTCCAAATAAATGAGATACTGAACTTTCTTAGACTACATGACACTGGTGAAACCCTCCAACTTGTGTCTGTATGGGTACCCACTGGTACTAGCCTTATCGCTTTTGGGACAATACATGGAGTGGTATGGAAACTGTACAGAGGAAATGTGAAATGGCTATATGTAGCCTACATATATCGGTG
Organism: Salvelinus sp. IW2-2015; assembly: GCF_002910315.2. NCBI lineage: Eukaryota > Metazoa > Chordata > Actinopteri > Salmoniformes > Salmonidae > Salvelinus > Salvelinus sp. IW2-2015. The sequence continues at coordinate 10,987,397 of NC_036869.1, forward strand.
ACGGGTTTAGTTAAAGGAAACTCAAATGTAGCCTCAACTAGTCAGCTTACTAGCTGTTTTACATAGACCTAGATCTTATTCAACAGCTCCATTCTCCCCATACACAATGATGTGCATTTTACTGTATTCTGTTGATTTTCTGACAGCCAGTAATACAAGCTGACTAATTGTTTTTTCAGGCATAGTAATAAGGCACCGTATTGTAAAAATTAAATTGTACAATTTGAAACGGTAGAATAATTTAATAAGACATAACATAAAGCTTACATGCACTATGATTATTTCACGGATGGTGTTGAAGACCTGCGGCAGGAACATGGATATATTTTTACTTTTTTTTTAATGTTACTTTGTATGTAGGCCAATGGTTGGCCTCAGCTGTATAAACTTATCCTGTAGATTTGACTTTATATTAAATACTGCATGTCTTCCTAATGTGTTTTAAATATAATTAAAGTATTACAACAGTGCTATTTTCTAATAATGTTACAGAAATTGGTACAGAAAAAGCGTCCCCTTATTTTACAGATGTTTTTTATGAAGAGATTTTTAAAATTATTTGCAAACCTATTGTATAAATGAATGGTGAACTTGCACTCAAATTAAAATAAGTGGTTTATCATAAAGAATGTTGTCAACTTGTCATTTTCCCAACCATTTGCCTTTTAAAAAGTACTCCAGGTGAGGGCAGTATTACACAAACTGTATAGTTTGTCTGCGTCTTGCAACTTCTATTCTGGGTGGAAAATACAGGGCAATTGTGTGTGTTGTTTTGGGTCAACAATAGCCTTGAAACTATTATGAGTCTTTCCTATCGTCATACATGCAGATGAGAAGTGTAGTCTACTGTGTACCCTAGCTATGGCAATATAGTATTATTGTGTATCTTCTTCGACCGTTGGTGCATGGGATAAACAGCCTTCCCTTGATCAGACATGTTATATCATACTGCACATCGAGCCCCAAGTTAAATCGGGTCCTATTTGCGCCTCTCGTCAGCCTTTGAATTGCTAATTATGGAGTTGCGTAATAGAAATACATATTAAATGTGCCCACTCTACCTCATGTTAGTTCTTCTAAGCCAATTGGCCCAAGAATATTATTATGCCTTTTTTTTTTTWGCAGAGTGAACTAATATCTAATACTCTTCCACTCTTTATTGCCTTTCATCTTTGTTGATGTTTTCTGTTTTTAATGTTACATTTTTCTTATTTCATTGAGTCTTTAGACTATCAATTGTGGACAATGTGTTCCACCAGCAATAGCCGTCAGTGGGTCCTTACCGATACCGACGTCATTAAGAACCGCTGCATCATCCAGAGTATCATGACTGGCTGCATAACTGCTTGGTATGGCAAATGCACAGCCCTCGACCGCAAAGCACTACAGAGGGTGGTGCAAACAGCCCAGTACATCACTGGGGCCGAGCTCCCCGCCCTCCAGGACCTCTATATCAGGCGGTCTCAGAGGAAGGCCCAGAAAATTGCRGTACACTTCAGCCACCTAAGCCATAGACTGTTGACTCTGCTACTGTCTGGCAAACGGTACCGTAGCATTGGCTCTCGAACCATCAGGCTCCGACAGAGCCTGTACAGGGGAAGGAAAAAAATGAAAATGTATGCACTCACTACTTGTAAGTCGCTCTGGATAAGACTGTCTGCTAAATGACAAAATAGCTTCTACCCCCCAAGCCATAAGACTGCTAAATAGCTAATTAAATGGTTACCTCGACCCTATTTTGCACAGACTCTATACACGCTTTAGACGGGTTGGCTGACAATGTCACAAAAGATGCCTGCGCATCGATGAGGCAGAAGGATGTGTGGTGTTATGATTCTGAAAGGTCAGATCTCTAGCAACAATGACAAGAAGCTGCCATGTGGGGAATCGTATGTGGCTCTGGAGAAAACCAGGCACAGCTCATCACCCGTCTAACACCATTCCTACCGTGAAGCATGGTTGTGGCAGCATCACGCTATGAGGATGCTTTAAATAGAGCCAAATACAGGCAAATCCTTGATGAGAACCCGCTTCAGAGTGCAAATGACAGACTGGGGCGAAGATTTACGTTCCAACAGGACAACGACCCCAAGTATTCAGCCAAAGCAATGCTGGAATGGCTTCAGAACACGAATGTGAATGTCCTTGAGTGACCCAGCCAAAGCCCAGTATTGAATCCCATTTAAAATCTGAACAAAATGAAATTGCTGTTCACCTCCCATCTAACTTAACAAAGCTTCAGAAAATCTGCTAGGGAGAATGGGAGAAAGTCCCCAAAACCAGATGTGCAAAGATGATATAGACATACCCAAGACGGCTGAAAGCTGTAATCGCTGCCAAATGTGCTTCTACAAAGTATTGAATAAGGGTGTGAGATATTTCTATAGTTCAGTTTCTATAAATGTGTCAAAAATGTCTAAAAACACATTTTCACTTTGTCATTATGGGGTATTGTGTATAGATGGGTAAGAACAATACATTTCATCAATTTTTAATCCACACAAAATGTGGAATAAGGCAAGAGGTATGAATACCTTCTGAAGGCGCTGTACACACACTCTCCACTGACACATAACACACACAAGCATACATATACACATCATTTGCTGATGCTACTCTGTTCTTTGTTTTAGTTTTGTCTATCCTGATGCCTAGTTACTTTACCCTGCTTTACATATCTACCTCAAGTACCTCGTACCTCTGCACATTGATCTGATATTCCTTGTATATAGCTTCATTCTTGTGTATTTTATTCCTTTTGTCTTTTTTTTTTACTGCATTGTTAGGAAGGGCTCGTAAGCAAGCATTTCACAGCTGTATTTGGCGCATGTGACAAATAAAATGTCCTTTAATTTGAAACAGGTTTTAGAGAAGACCATATTTTTAACCTGCCTAGGACATGCGTTCCGCTAGCGGAACCCCTCGACAACATTCCGCTGAAAAGGCAGCGCGGGAAATTCAAAAATATTTTTGGGAAATATGTAACTTTCACACATTAACAAGTCCAATACAGCAAATGAAAGATAAACATCTTATTAATCTACCCATCGTGTCCGATTTCAAAAATGCTTTACGCGAAAGCACAACATATGATTATGTTAGATCACCAAGTCAAAAAAACACACAGCCATTTTTCCAGCCAAAGATAGGAGTCACAAAAAGCAGAAATAGAGTAAAATGAATCACTAACCTTTGATGATCTTCATCAGATGACACTCATAGGACTTCATGTGACACAATACATACAGTGGGGAGAACATGTATTTGATACACTGCCGATTTTGCAGGTTTTCCTACTTACAAAGCATCTAGAGGTCTGTAAAAATCCAGAAAATCACATTGTATGATCTTTAAGTAATTCATTTGCATTTTATTGCATGTCATAAGTATTTGATACATCAGAAAGGCAGAACTTATATTTGGTACAGAAACCTTTGTTTGCAATTACAGAGATCATACGTTTCCTGTAGTTCTTGACCAGGTTTGCACACACTGCAGCAGGGATTTTGGCCCACTCCTCCAGATCCTTAAGGTTTCGGGGCTGTCGCTGGCAATACGGACCTTCAGCTCCCTCCAAAGATTTTCTATTGGGTTCAGGTCTGGAGACTGGCTAAGCCACTCCAGGACCTTGAGATGCTTCTTACGGAACCACTCCTTAGTTGCCCTGGCTGTGTGTTTCGGGTCGTTGTAATGCTGGAAGACCCAGCCACGACCCATCTTCAATGCTCTTACTGAGGGAGGAGGTTGTTGGCCAAGATCTCGCGATCATGGCCCCATCCATCCTCCCCTAATACGGTGCAGTCGTCCTGTCCCCTTTGCAGAAAAGCATTCCCAAAGAATGATGTTTCCACCTTCATGCTTCACGGTTGGGATGGTGTTCTTGGGGTTGTACTCATCCTTCTTCTTCCTCCAAACACGGCGAGTGATTTCAGACCAAAAAGCTCTATTTTTGTCTCATCAGACCACATGACCTTCTCCCATTCCTCCTCTGGATCATCCTGATGGTCATTGGCAACTTCAGACGGGCCTGGACATGCGCTGGCTTGAGCAGGGGGACCTTGCGTGAGCTGCAGGATTTTAATCCATGACGGCGTAGTGTGTTACTAATGGTTTTATTTGAGACTGTGGACCCAGCTCTTCTCAGGTCATTGACCAGGTCCTGCCGTGTAATTCTGGGCTGATCCCTCACCTTCCTCATGATCATATGATGCCCCAGACCGAGGGTGATTGACCGTCATCTTGAACTTCCTCCATTTTCTAATAATTGCGCCAACAGTTGTTGCCTTCTCACCAAGCTGCTTGCCTATTGTCCTGTAGCCCATCCCAGCCTTGTGCAGATCGACAATTTAACCCTGATGTCCTTACACAGCTCTCTGGTCTTGGCCATTGTGGAGAGGTTGGAGTCTGTTTGATTGAGTTCTGTTATACTCACAGACATCATTCAAACGGTTTTAGAAACGTCAGAGTGTCTTCTATCCAATAGTAGTAATAATATGCATATATTAGCATCTGGGACTGAGTAGGAGGCAGTTCACTCTGGGAACGCTATTCATCCAAAAGTGAAAATGCTTCCCCCTATCCCAAAAAGGTTTTAACAGATTGGTAAGGCTTTGTGTTCCTGCTATGTTGCTTCCATTTAGTCCCTTGTAGAGCTTAAAGGAGGAATCCTACAGCACATCTACCAGAGGTGATCATACAGCTTCAGGCTCTGAGAAAATAGGTGCGAGCAATAGCTCTGTAATAGTGATTGCAACCTATTATGCCCCCCTCCTCCTTCAAAAGAGAGTTAAAAGGATGACTAGATAAATGATAGGCTCTGTCCCAAATGGCTCCCAATTCCCTATATAATCACAACTTTTGATCATTTGGGACTCTGCCAGAGACTCCACTCACTGGTGTATAAAATGGAGAGTAGAGTACTTATCTGGGGAGACGCAAGACAATAAAATTGTGGCTCGCTTTTCAGCAGTAACCTACCTAAATAACCTATTATTTATAATGTATATTGGAGATCCATCTATATGCCCTTGTAGTTTTGTATTTCATCTCAAAGCATTTAGCCCATGGGCCCTCCCTGGTTCTGCCTTATTCAAGTTGCCATTGGCAACAATATGGTCCTGTTGAAAAAGTGTTAAATGGTGTTTCCTCTGAAACAGATTATCAAAATCCTGTTAACCATTTCAAATACCGAAACAAAAGAAGGTATATTTAATGTACCTTCTTGGCTCCTGGAAATGTTGGACCTTTCCAAGCTACTAAGACAGTAAGCCTGATGTACTGTGAGATTTCCTTCTGGGTTACGAGATTATGACATTTTAACAACCCAATATCTACCATAACACTGACCCTACCTTTCCCTATTCAATGGACTGACAGTGGACGGATCTCTCTCTCTACCATGTAATAGTTGTTGTCATGTAGACTACTTTAGGCTTAGTTCCCCGTGACAGACGTTTGATTCTGGGTAACAAATCTATTTTATTGCACAACAGGCAAATGGAAGGTTTTGAAGTGTAATTACAGTTATTCAGCTGAGCTGAATGTCAACTGGCACTATACCACTACTTACTTTTTCACAAAACACCCACTTATCTACCCATCTATTTCTGTCTATGTATTTGTTCACTTTAGTAAATTCTACTGTACAGGACAATGTTGATCATGGATCTGAATTTGTGGTCATTTTGCTCCATTATAATATTTTTATCAACCTTTGGAACACAGTTGCTTGGTAACTATGGACAAATCTGATATATGGAAGGGATCATGGTTGTGTTGTCGATCTGGTTTATTACAGTAATGAGATATAAATCCTTTCCCATACAGTTCTTCTCTCAGATGTATTATACTGTATATGTGAAGTGATACAACGTATGAAAGTGGCACTTACTCTATCCTCATTTTGTAGGCTAAGAATGAACCTCAAATGTGCATAGTCAAAGTCATGAAAATGTGTCCATTCAACCCAGTTAATCCCATCGGTCACAATAGTGCCTTCATTGTCAATACATTGAATCCATGATACTCATGATATAATAAAATATCTTAATGGGAAAATACAATGGCTCTAATTTATTATATATATATATATATATAAGCAGATTATTTATTTTTTCAGTAGATTGACATTTTGTTGATTATAGATATACTTGATCAAGAGATTTTACAGATCATTTTACCATTATCCATTACATACACTACCCATCCCGGATCCGGGATCATTGTCATCAGAAACGCTGACTAGCATAGCCTAGCATAGCACCACAGGTAAATAATATAATATAATATATCATGAAATCACAAGTCCAATACAGCAAATGAAAGATAAACATCTTGTGAATCCAGCCAACATGTCCGATTTTTTTAATGTTTTACAGCGAAAACACAACATATATTTATCACCACCATATCCAAAAAAAACAGTCATTTTTTCACAGCAAAGATAGCTTTCACAAAACCCACAAATAGAGATAAAATTAATCACTAACCTTTGAACATCTTCATCAGATGACASTCATATGACATCATGTTATACAATACATTTATGTTTTGTTCGATAATGTGCATATTTATAGCCACAAATCGTGGTTTTACATTGGCGCCATGTTCAGAAATGCCTCCAAAAATAGCCAGAGTAATTACAGAGAGCCACGTGAAATACAGAAATACTCATCATAAACTTTGATGAAAGATACATGTTTAACATATAATTAAAGATACACTGGTTCTTAATGCAACCGCTGTGTTAGATTTAAAAAATAACTTTAGTAAAAAGCACACCATGCAATAATCTGAGACGGCGCTCAGCCATCAGAATGCAGTGCCAGGAATCCTAGTTCCACAATAAATCATTGTTTTGTTTTATAATGTCCATTACTTCTGTCGAATTAGCAACTTTGGCTAGCATGTGTAGTACACGTGTCCATACACATTTTTGCAATGAACGAAATCTTCAAAAAGTGATATTAAAAGTCGAATAAACTGGTCAAACTCAGTTGAGAATCAATCTTCAGGATGTTTTTCTCATATATATCCAATAACGTCCCAAACGGAGCATTTCTTCATGTCTATATAACTCATTGCAAACAAAGACATCACATGCCGAGCGTGCGTGGCCAGGAACTGGCAATTTGCCCGACCAGTCACTCCAATAGCTCTCATCCGGCCCCACATCATGCTAGACGCTTCATTCCACATTCTACTGCCGGTTGACATCTAGTGGAAGGCGTATGAAGTGCATACAGATCCATAAATATAGGAGATTTGAAAAGGCGTTGACTTTCAGATCGACCCATTTCAGATTTTTCACTTCCTGTTTGGAAGTTTGCCTGCCATATGAGTTCTGTTTTACTCACAGATATAATTCAAACAGTTTTAGAAACTCCAGAGTGTTTTCTATCCAATAGTAATAATAATATGCATATATTATGATCTAGGACAGAGTAGGAGGCCGTTCAATTTGGGCACCAATTCATCCAAAAGTGAAAATGTCGCCCCCTAGTCTTAAGAAGTGATTTTGAGTGTGAAATGTCATATTTGTTTTATTTCAGGGGGAATTGGCCATGTATAGACCCAAAAACTGAATTAATGTAATAATTTAACAAATACATAATATCAATAGGTTTGTTTAGTGTCTCTTGCACAATGCCAGTGAGTGTTGATGACTAGTCACAAGGGTAGACCTGGTTTATCAGAGTATTGGAACATAGCCATAGGTGCAAACCTGGTTCGTATGGGTATTTCTGCTGAGATATGCAGGAGTAGATCTGGTTTATATTAGTATTGGGACTCAGTCAAAGGTGTAGACCTTGTCAGAGTACTGGAGCTGTGGTGCAGGGGTAGAACAGGTTTACAATTTTAGTATTCAGGCTTTGTCACATTTAAACCTGGCTTAGTTGACTTATTGGGTTAAAGCACAGGTGCATACTGTAGGTATGTAAATTGGACAGGTGTAGACCTGGTTTTTATGAATATTGGGGCTGAAATGCATAATTACACATAGCCTTTATGTAGTGTTGGTAGACCTGTTTTATTGTAGGGCATGCGCAGCAAAAGCCCCAGGTTTTTTTATTTTTTTTCTTCTTCATATTCTTTAGCACACTACTCACCCTACACTGTTTAAGCTAGAAACGCTGTTCAGACGTCAAAACGTGTGGAATGGTCACACTCGAGTTGCTTGTGTACAGTACAACTATTTTCTTTGTCTTCCATCCACTTTCACGGCATTTCTTCAATATACTGAAGCTCTCCATTGCAGTGTTGCCAACTTAGCGACTTATTCAGACCCCTCTAGCAACACATTTTCAAAAAATCGACTTCCAACAAGTCTAGCGACTTTTTCTGGTGTTATTGGAGACTTTTGGAGACTCTGACTTGAAAGCACGTATCGTTCTTACTCTTCTCAACGGGCAGCGGGTGCTGCTGTGGGCCCCACCCTGTCCCAAAGCACTCACAGGTGGCCCAGTCCTCGCGCAGCAGTCCCTCCCAGCTGCAGTCAGAGCAGCAGATGTTCACCCCTCCGCGTCTAGACTGCAAATGAATCGCGCATTCGGGAAGCAGCCGCTGGCTGATCCCACCCTGGCTTACATTCAGGGCGGGATGTAAATGTAAAATGTTCTTTGTCTAAAATAAGTCACTGCATTTGACTCACACAGCCTCAGTCACTTACTCACCTTGTCCATTGTGTGTGTGCCGCTCTGTGACATAAGCTAAACATCTAGCTGGTGTGAAGGATGGTTTTGTTCTCTTTTAACATAAATATATGCCTTAAAGAAAAAGGACATGTTAATCACAAAACATAGCGTGACTGTAGAAAAGCTGTTGTTAATCTAGGGTGTCGACTGTGCAAACCACAAGGTTGAGACAAGATGGAAAAATGCTGAATAACAAGAAAACAGGAACTGATGAATGTGTAGAAACCAACAAATCAGCTCAATCTTCACACTGGCTAGCTCATGTCTCAGTCTAAACTGTACACTCAAAATACAGAAAGGAGTGGGAATCAAACCCTGAATTCAAAGGCTGGTTGAAGCCGTTTATTGGAGATTATACACGGGCATACTGTCTGTATTGTAAGGCTGATTTCTATGCTTAGAGATGTAAAAAAAATATAACTAAAAAACATACTCAAAAGGCAAGGCCTTATAACAAAAAATTGACTGCAAAAAAGGCTGAGGCCACCATGGCATTAGCTATCGCTGAACACTGTTCCATGCTGGCATGTGATCACATTGGAGAAGCATGTAGAGCTGCTTTCTCAGACTACACTGCTGCTACCCACTTCAAAGTGCACAGAAATGATTAATGGTGCACTAGCACCATACTTTCTGAAAAAGTTGGTTGCAGATGTAGGTGACCAGAGTTTCAGCCTCCTCCTCGATGAGTCCACGGATGTAAGTACCTTGGGGTTGTGATAAGGTACTTTAGTGACACCAAGCAGACAATTGTATCAACATTTCTGGGGCTTGTTGAGTTGGAGGGAGGAGATGCCAAATCTATAGCCCGTGCTGTTGTGGCTTTCCTCGAGAAGTGTTGTCTTAAAAAAGAGCAACTCCTGGGGATAGGGACTGACAATGCCTCTTATGACGGAGATTAACAATGGGGTCCATAAAGTGCTGAAGGAGGAGTATGGCCTTAAATATCTGGTTCCTATTCGCTGTGTGTGCCACTCTCTGCAGCTCGCTGTAAGTCATGCTTCCAATGACACCATCCCCGTAGTGTGGAGTACTTGGTACGAGAGACTTATAACTGGTTTTCAGTGTCTCCAAAGTGCAGGGAGGCCTACAAGGCCATATATGAGACCATCAACTGTGGGGAGAAACCTTTACAGATAACCAAGGTGTTTGCCACACGTTGGCTCTCCATTGAACCCGCGGTTTCACACATTTTGGACCAGTGGGAGGAGCTTAGGCTGCATTTCGCAGTCACCAAGTCCAGTGAACACTGCTACATGGCTGAGGTGTTATACTCCATGTACAGTGATCCTCAAAACATAATGTATCTGACTTTTTTGAAGTCAGTGCTGGGTGAGGTACAGTTGGCCATCAAGGCTTTTGAGGGAGAGCAAGTAGATCCTCTTAAGCTACTTGACAGCTTGGTTAGCCTGATCAAGTCTGTGAGCAGCAGGGTGCTGAATCCACTGGCAAATGTTGATGTACTCAAAGGGCCAATAGATGGATACATCAGTCCCAAACCGTACCTTGGTTACCTTTTTGAGTCAAAGGCAGCTGAGCGCCACCTTGCGCCTGAGGATGAAAACAATGTCTGAAAGCGGTGTGTAGCCTTCACCATCTCCCTCACTAATGAGTTGAGGTTGAGACTAACGGACAACATCGAAGCATTGCAGTACATGTCAGTTTTCAATGTGGAGGAAACTCTAAAGCACAATAAGAGCCATGGAGAAATAGAAAAAATAGCCAAGCGCCTTGGCTACTCCCCTGCAGAGATAGACAAGATTGTCCAGCAATGGCGTGCCATCCATCTTAGTAAATGGAATGAGACAAAAACACACTGGGCTTCTGGAGTGAGATTTGGAAGTTCAGGGATGCAGCTGATATCAACCCGTTTCAAGAACTTGCCATGGCTGCTGTGTCTGTGTTGTCCTTGCCACACTCTAATGCTGAAGTCGAGAGAGTATTCAGCCAGATGAGTGTGGTAAAAAGCAAACTTAGAAATCGGATGTCCTTTCAGACCCTTAACTCCATCCTGTACATTTGATATGGACTGAAGCTGTCTGGTGAGGCTTGCAGCTTTTTGGCACATCATCTGCTTACTCATTTAAGTCAGCTCCCTCGGTTGCTGAACCTTGTTAGGATTTATGTTTATGCACTATAGCCTGTTAGCATATTGGTTGACGATGAATATTGTTTTGTTACACACACACACAAACAATACAGAGGGGGGTGTGTGTGTAGGTGTAAGGACTGACCAACACAGGCCATAAAAGCTGTGGACAGTCTGGAGAGGGGAGGGGTGCATCTCTCTAGACCAACCAGGAGGTTAGAATACTGGACAATACCATATTAGGAACTGTTTCAGTGTAGAATCGACAGACACAAGACGGATCTAATCTACCCAGCAACCAGATGTGGACAAAAGGAACGCGCCAAGGGACTTGGACAAATCCGAGGGCCAGCAAAGGCGGGGCAAAGTCTAAACCGCGCCCAGCCTCTACTGTGATAGGCCAACAGACGCGTTGAAACTACGTCATCACGGTATAAGAACAGCTGTTTACGTACTTCCTGCCAGTTCCCTGTTAACCCTGCGTGGTGATACAGCGAACCCGTATATACGAAAATTGCATTTGCCATTCATTGTTTGCGGTAATTAAACATAATTCAAGAAAGTTAGCAGACCTTGCTTTTTATTCATCCTGACACCGGATGTGTTACACGCAGCGTTCACAACCTGCCATAGAGAGCCTTGACCAAAATGACGATGACCCATTCTTTCTGTGAGCCAGCACAGCCTGTGTGTGTGTGGAAGGGGGTCTGTAAAAAAAATAAACAATTAACCTGAATTAGGGCCAGACTAGTTACCATAGTTTTTTCACATTGCCATTGACAGTTTTTTCTATTGTCTCTTTTTGGTCCATCTCTTTTTGGTCCATTTAGATTGTATACAAATAAATGTTTAAAAAATGATGGTTAAAACTTTTCATGTTTTACTGTGACTTGTTGTATGCTCCTAAGTGGCCATAAGGTTAAAAACAAAATCAAATTAAGAAAACTAAAACAAAACAAATAAAAAATAAATAAAAGTGTCTCTGGGTCACTTTTGCCGGTCCCAAGCCCGGATAAAGGAGGAGGGTTGGAGTTGTGACATAAAAAAAACAAGAATCGACAGAAGAAAGTTCATTTGTAGTTCTAAACATATTTAGGGTGTTTTTTAACTTACTTTTTGTCTCTCCCACAACGTTATTGTGTCCAGCGTCCATCACAATTACATGCACATGGCAAATTAGGTGATGATGTCATTTAGCGACTTTTAGGACAGCCAATAGCTACTTTACTTACTGAGGAGTTGGCAACACTGCTCCATTGTGACAACATCACTTCCAACAGCCATTATCTGTACATGAAATAATGCAACTTTTGACACAAATCAGCTACTTTGACCACTTTACAAGAAGCGTTCACATCTTCGTATAATTCTCTGCTACTCAAATCTGGCGTTTGAACAAAAAATAGTTACAGCTGTTTAAGTAACTGCATACCGAACATTTTTGCGGTTTTGACCACTACCCTCAACCAGTTAAGACAAAGTTAGAGTGTATGGAATATTCGTCTACTTCTCTGCTATTTATATCTGTTCGCGGAACCAAAATACTACAGATCTTACGGTACAGCTGTTTTATTAACTGTGTTACCATCTTTTCTTCCACCTTTTTTCAAACAACCGCCATTTTGACCACTTACCCAACAAGTTAGAAACACGTTCAATGGCATCAAATCCAAAAACGGATTTGGAATATTTTCTATCAATCTGTAACTAGAGCCGTTTTACTAACCCATTGCCTGCTCTCTTTCTAGCTGCAGTAAATCATGTCAGAAGTTATCAGATTAATTATTTACCAACAACAGCTGCAGTTTCCGATCAAACTACATCATGTTTTGAAGTTCACTTTCCTTGCTTTGTCTAACAACACTATCATGAATCTAGCAAAGTCGTTTTGTGGGTCAGAGTGCAGTGTTTAGTTCATATTAAAGCGCAAACTAACTATTTTAGCCTGCGTCTCTCTTGCTTTCGCCAAAAGGCAGCAGTGTTGCCAAGGCTACTGTTGCCTAGCAACGCTAGTTTTTCTGTCTCTGAGGAGAAGGGTGGGCTATACCCCTCTGATGGAAAAGAGCGGATTAGGAATAGCTTCTACCAATAAAAACGAAGTTGTTTGTTGGTGTTTAGAGTGACAAAAAGTGGCATGCTGGCGTCTATTAACCCTCTTTCTAAAATTATCTGCCGAAATTGTTGCAACCCCTATTACTAGCCTGTTCAACCTCTCTTTCGTATCATCTTTCCAAAGATTGGAAAGCTGCCTCGATCATCCCCCTCGTCAAAGGGGGAGACACTCTAGACCCAAACTGCTACAGACCTATATCTATCCTACCCTGCCTTTCTAAGGTCTTCGAAAGCCAAGTTAACAAACAGATAACCGACCATTTCGAATTCCACCGTACCCTCTCCGCTATGCAATGTGGTTTCAGAGCTGGTCATGGGTGCACCTCAGCCACGCTCAAGGTCCTAAACGATATCATAACTGCCATCGATAAGATACATTACTGTGCAGCCGTATTCATCGACCTGGCCAAGGCTTTCAACTCTGTCAATCACCACATTCTTATCGGCAGACTAAACAGCCTTGGTTTCTCAAATGACTGCCTCGTCTGGTTCACTAACTACTTCTCTGATTGAGTTCAGTGTGTAAAATTGGAGGGCCTGTTGTCTGGACATCTGGCAGTCTCTATGGGGGTGCCACAGGGTTCAATTCTCGGGCCGACTCTTCTCTGTATACATCAATGATGTCGCTCTTGCTGCAGGTGATTCTCTGATCCACCTCTACGCAGACGACACCATTCTGTATACTTCTGGCCCTTCTTTGGACACTGTGTTAACTAACCTCCAGACGAGCTTCAATGCCATACAACTCTCCTTCCTTTGCCTCCAACTGCTCTTAAATGCAAGTAAAACTAAATGCATGCTCTTCAAARGATCGCTGCCCACACCTGCCCGCCCTTCCAGCATCACTACTCTGGACGGTTCTGACTTATGTTGACAACTACAAATACCTAGGTGTCTGGTTAGACTGTAAACTCTCCTTCCAGACTCACATTAATAAGTATCTCCAATCCAAAATTAAATCTAGAATCTGCTTCCTATTTCGCAACAAAGCATCCTTCACTCATGCTGCCAAACATACCATCGTAAAACTGACCATCCTACCGATCCTCGACTTCGGCGATGTCATTTACAAAATAGCCTCCAACACTCTACTCAACAAATTAGATGCAGTCTATCACAGTGCCATCCGTTATGTCACCAAAGCCCCATATACTACCCACCATTGCCACCTGTACGCTCTCATTGGCTGGCCCTCGCTTCATACTCATCGCCAAACCCACTGGCTCCAGGTCATCTACAAGTCTCTGCTAGGTAAAGCCCCGCCTTATCTCAGCTCACTGGTCACCATAGCAGCACCCACCCGTAGCACGCGCTCCAGCAGGTATATCTCACTAGTCACCCCCAAAGCCAATTCCTCCTTTGGCCGCCTTTCCTTCCAGTTCTCTGCTGCCAATGCCTGGAACAAACAACAATAATCACTGAYGCTGGAGACTCACATCTCCCTCACTAGCTTTAAGCACCAGCTGTCAGAGCAGCTCACACATCACTGCACCTGTACATAGCCCATCTGTAATAAAGCCCATCCAACTACCTCATCCCCATACTGTATTTATTTATTTATCTTGCTCCTTTGCACCCCAGTATCTCTACTTGCACATTCATCTTCTACACATCAATCACTCCAATGTTTAATTGGTATATTGTAATTACTTTGCCACTATGGCCTATTTATTGCCTTACCTCCCTTATCTTACCTCATTTGCACACACTGAATGTAGATTTTTTTCTACTGTATTATTGACTGTATGTTTGTTTATTCCATTTGTAACTCTGTTGTTGTATGTGTTGAACTGCTTTGCTTTATTCTTGACCAGATCGCAGTTATAAATGAGAACTTGTTCTCAACTAGCCTACCTGGTTAAATAAAGGTTAAATAAAAAAACAATAAATAAATAAAAATGAACATCTCTCTGTGTCATCATTGAGTTGCAACGGAGCCGTTGCACAGACACAGAGCACAAACATTATGAGGAGAGTGAAGAGTGACCACAATTACTGACCACAACAACACAAACAACTGAACCACACATCTACAGACCACAAATACTGACCAAAACTTCTGACCACAACCACACAACTAACCACAACCACATGAATTCTGACCACACAACTACTGACCACTCATCTACTGACCACAACCACACATCTCGTGACCACAACCTCTGACCACACAACCATTGACCACTCAGCTTTTGACCAAACCTACTGACCTAAACCACACAACTTGTGACCACAACCACTGACCACAATCACACAACTTATGACCACAACTACACTATTGCTCTCCACATCTAGAAACATAACTACTGACCAGAACCACACCATTTCTGACCACAACTACATTACTTTTGACCACAACCACACAACTATTGACGAAATCTACTGACAATTGATGGGAATTTAAAATTATTTCACTATTTGAATAATATCATCAAAGTACAACTTTGTAAACTTCTTTCACTACCACAAAAAAAATATTTTAAAGAGCTTTAGCAAGCCCCACAACTTTACTTGTAAAGTTACCATCTAGTTGCAATCAATATTGGGTTAGACGTGCAGATGTACACCTGAGCTGTGTTCAAATACTCATACCGCAATAAACATACAATTTGTGACATAATTTGAGTATGTCGTATGCTTATTGGTCATCGATTGGATATAGTTAGTATTCCAAAAGTTCACGGATGTTGTACTAAATTCGCCAAAATACAAAGTATACAAGCAGTGGACACTATTTCCGTGCTTTTAGGGCCCGTAATACAATTCTTCAGAAAATGGCCGTTGCTTCGCAACGTTTTCAGATTTTAAGAAAATGGCGGAAAATATGCAGCCGAAGTCCGACGAGAGAGGATACAAATTAATTGCTTTAACTTATTATGACAAATGTTAAGAAAATCTTGAGCAATGTAGTAAAGTAATGACTTTTCAAATAAGTTACACGTTATGTTGGCTGACAATTTGTTAGCTGACGCTATCCTTATGAACCACATAGCATATCATTACAGTAGTATGTACTGATATGTTAGTTAGCTACCTAACGTTAGTTGGCTACTAATACATCGAACTTGCCAGGCAGTATATTAACTATCTGCTATCTAACTAACTACCCAACGTTTATTGACTTGATTATTCACATCATTCTTAGCTAAATGGTAGAGTCGTTGTGCGTTATAAATGGACATTGTTCATTCTGGCTATCTACTCTGATTTCAGAGCACCCTCGTCTGAGTGTGCCAAAGCGCAGAATAACTGATGCATTTACGAATGCTCAACACCCGTTGAATATGGCCGGCGTCAGTAAACGTTGGCAAAAAAAACTTAATTCAATTGTTGTCAGCAGCACATTTACAGTCTCCACTAACATGAAAGCCTAAGCCAGCTCTGCCAGGGTGAGTAAAATGGTCAGCGTGAGGTTCTCTCTCATTTGTGTCTGGAAGTAGCTAGCAGTTAGCTTGGGTGCTTGACTGCCGTTGTGAGGTCAGAATGCTTGGATCAACCCTACTCCTCGGCCCGAGCGTCCAGTGTGCACTCTGAATTTAAATAAAATAACATGTTATTGATCACATACACATGCTGGTGCTTCTAGTTCCGAACATGCAGTAATATCTAACAAGTAATCTAACAATTCCACAACAACTACCTAATACACACAAATCTAAAGGGAAGGAATAAGAACATGTACATATAAATATATAGATGAGCAATGACTGCGTGGCATATGCAAGATGCAATAGATGGTATAAAATATAGTATATACAGTTGAAGTCAGAAGTTTACATACTGTACACTTTAGCCAAATACATTTAAACTCAGTTTTTCACAATTCCTGATATTTAATACTAGTACAAAAGTCTTGTCTTAGGTCAGTTAGGATCCCCACTTTATTTTACGAATGTGAAATGTCAGAATAATAGTAGAGAGAATGATTTATTTCAGCTTTAATTTCTATCCCCACATTCCCAGTGGGTCAGAGGTTAACATACATTCAATTAGTATTTCCTCCTGACAGAGCTGCTGTAACTGAGTCAGTTTTATAGGCCTCCTTGCTTGCACATGCTTTTTCAGTTCTGCCCACACATTTTCTATAGGATTGAGGTCAGGGCTTTGTGATGGCCACTCCAATACCTTGACTTTGTTGTCCTTAAGCCATTTTGACATAACTTTGGAAGTATGCTTGGGGTCATTGTCCATTTGGACGACCCATTTGCGACCCAGCTTTAACTTCCTGACTGATGTCTTGAGATGTTGCTTCAATATATCCACATAATTTTCGCTCCTCATGATGCCATCTATTTTGTGAAGTGCTCCAGTCCCTCCTGCAGCAAAGCATCCCCACAATAACATGATGCTGCCACCCCCGTGCTTCACGGTTGGGATGGTGTTCTTCGGCTTGCGAGCGTCCCCCTTTTTCCTCCAACCATAACGATTGTCATTATGGCCAAACAGTTCTATTTTTGTGTCATCATACCAGAGGACATTTCTCCAAAAAGTACAATCTTTGTCCCCATGTGCAGTTGCAAACCGTAACCTCGATTTTCTATGGCGGTTTTGGAGCAGTGGCTTCTTCCTTGCTGAGCGGCCTTTCAGGTTATGTCGATATAGGACTCGTTTTACTGTGGATATAGATACTTTTGTACCGGTTTCCTCCAGCATCTTCACAAGGTCCTTTGCTGTTGTTCTGGGATTGATTTGCACTTTTTGCACCAAAGTACGTTAATCTCTAGGAGAAGGAACGCCTCCTGAGCGGTATGACGGCAGTGTGGTCCCATGGTGTTAATACTTGCGTGCTATTGTTTGTACAGATGAACGTGGCACCTTCAGGCTTTAGAAATTGCTCCCAAGGATGAACCAGACTTGTGGAGGTCTACAATTTTTTTCTGAGGTCTTGGCTGATATCTTTAGATTTCCCATGATGTCAAGCAAAGAGGCACTGAGTTTTTAGGTAGGCCTTGAAATACATCCACAGGTACACCTCCAATTGACTCAAATGATGTCAATTGGCCTATTAGAAGCTTCTAAAGCCATGACATAATTTTCTGAAATTTTCCACGCTGTTTAAAGGCACAGTCAACTTAGTGTATGTAAACTTCTGACCCACTGGAATTGTGATACAGTGAATAATAAGTGAAATAATCTGTCTGTAAACAATTGTTGGAAAAATGACTTGTGTCATGCACAAAGTAGATGTCCTAACCGACTTGCCAAAACTATAGTTTGTTAACAAGAAATTTGTGGAGTGGTTGAAAAACGAGTTTTATTGACTCCAACCTAAGTGTGTGTAAAATTCTGACTTCAACTGTACATATGAGATGAGTAATGTAAGATATGTAAACATTATTAAAGTGGCATTATTTAAAGTGACTTTTGATCCATTTATTAAAARGGCCAGTGATTCGAGTCTGTATGTAGGCAGCAGCCTCTCTGTCTCTCAAAGCACGATGACAGAAGTGAGTGCTACGGGGCGATAGTCATTTAGTTCAGGTATCGTCGTTTTCTTGGGTAGATGAACAATGGTGGCCATCTTGAAGCATGTGGGGACAGCAGACTGGGATAGGGAGTGATTGAATATATCCATAAACACACCAGCCAGCTGGTCTGCGCGTGCTCTGAGGATGCGGCTAGGGATGCCGTCTGGGCCGGCAGCCTTGCGAGGGTTAACACGTTTAAATGTCTTACTCACGTCGGCCACGGAGAAGGAGAGGGGGGGCCTGCAGTCCTTGGTTGCGGGCTGCGTCGGTGGCACTGTATTATCCTCAAAGCAGGCAAAGAAGGTGTTCCGTTTGTCTGGAAGCAAGATGTCGGTGTCCGTGACATGGCTGGTTGTCTTTTTGTGGTCCGTAATTGCCTGTAGACCCTGCCACATATGTCTCGTGTCTGAGCCATTGAATTGCGACTACACTTTGTCTCTGTACCAACATTTCGCTTGTTTGATTGCCTTGCGGAGGGAATAACTACACTGTTTATATTCAGCCATATTTACTAACAAACAATCTGACGAAGTCCTGGATTTACTCTGGCACTCCAGATTGATTTTACGAACACACCCGAAATTGTAAAATGTCTAACTAGTAATTTGTTACGCTAACAGGCTAGCAAGAGGTTGCATAGCAACATCATCAACTTCCAGGAAGACAGGTGAAGTGCTAGTACGCTCAACTGAAACGATACTGTTCGTTTACAGTACACTAAAATGAACTAATAGTATGTAGTATATACTTATTAAGTATGTAGTATGCAGTATGTTAGTATGGGTATTCAAACACAGCTCTAGTCTATCAGAATATTGAGGCCGAAGTACAAGTATACACCTGGTTTGTATGAATGTTGGGCAATGGGGTAGACCTGTTTATATGAAGTATGCCCATGGATTTTATATGAGCAATGGGGTGTAATGGGGTGTAGGGATACACAAGGCTCACACAGGGTTTTGGATTGACGTCTGTTGCTCATTCAAATACTTTTTGGCTCCAAGTTTGCAGTAGGAAAAAGCAAAGGGGGCTGGMGCACATGTGTTATACCACTGTACTAGGAGTTTACTTGTGAAATTATTAGCATATAAATCTCAGAAGTCACAGGACTAAGATATGCAAATACCAGGGTTGGTGACTTGGGGAATACAGGCCTAAGGAAAGTGGTTAACAGAGCTGAGATAGGCAAGTAACAGGGATGAGGTGTATTGGCAAAGGAACTGGGGTCTATGAGTAACAAATAGGGCCTTTAGGGCTAGGATATGGGTGTATCTGTACTTGACTGTGTCAATATTAGGGTATTGGCATGTGAGTTCTAGGGTTAGGGCATGGGGGTAATTGGGTTTAGGTGTGTGGGTAAGTGGGCTGAGGTATATAGATAGTGGGGCTGAGGAATTTACTTACCATATGCCATATTTGACAGCCAAGATGAAGCCCGAAGCCGAAAAGTTTCATTACAACTACACACATGAACTACAACTACCACCAGCTATATATGTCTCACTTTTATTGACATTTTTTATAGTACTTGCTGGCAACTTTCAGTAAAAAAAATTAAAACATAATCTAACATAAAACACATTAATTGTATTGGCCACTGAGAGGCTTAAAGCCACTGAGAGGCCATATTGGCACTCCCTAGTAAGAGCGGTGTTCCATAGGAATGAATGGAATTCTACAGTATTTCAATTAAATGTTTCAAGGACAAAATTAAATGTATTTAAATATTTTTGTTGTTGTAGTGGGGACAGTAACATTAGTTCTCTAAAAAATATATATAATTTAAGGAAAATAGTTGTACGTATTATTTAATTTTTATGTTTAGCTCACAATATAATTTCAAAGTCTGCATTAAGGTGTCTGTGATAGAATACCTCTTCAAACAGTATCTTAAATAATCCTCCTCCTCACCTCGACCCCCCCTCAAAAAACATAACCAGCACTTGCAGTTGACCCCCCCCCCTCTCAGCTCTGACTCTGCTGATAGCTATGTTATTAAGGGAAATGTACTTTCTGTGCCTGTGATATGTGATTGTCCCACCTAGCTATCTGAAGATGAATGCACTAGCTTTAAGTCGCTCTGGATAAGACGGTCTGCTAAGTTCCTAATGTAACTTTAAATGTAATAAAGGTGTTAAAAACTAATGTAGACATTAATAAATGCTTAAACATTTTTTTTACAATTGAGGACTGCCAAGATGGCTGCTCGATGGCTTCAATACAGCGCACCCTTCAGTCATCTAGGGTTCATACACATTATTATTTCTTCCCATCCTGCATGTACAAGCATCCTAACAAAGCTGCAGGAGTTGTAGTTCAAATGAGACTTTTCTTACTTATTGAGCATCAAATATTTTTTGTAAAAGGTACAGCAAATCAATAAACGAATATCAATATACTTTTATATATATCATAAATGACCTTGTTTTCGTCCATATGATGATATAATCTTGAAGTCTAGTAAAGAGATTATGGAGCACATCCAATGATTTATATACTGTATAGCCTACACTAGATGACTAATAGGGTGCGTTGTGTTGAAGCCATCCTGCCTCCATCTTGGCACTCCCCCACCGTTGTCTAACATAGTTTGGAAGTAATATAAATGCATTTATAAATCTCTACATTAGTTTTTGTCACATTTTATTACAGACACAATGCATATGTTAAGTTATATTATGTAAGCTAAACATTAAAATCATGAATAAATATATATATTTTTTTTAATACTTAAAGTGTATTTTTTTTTMGATTACTGATGTTACTGTCCCTAATACAAAAAATCTACTTAAATCTACTTAAATAGTTGTCATTTTGCCCTTGAAACATAATTGAAATACTGTAGAATTCCATTCATTCCTATGCAGGACTGCTCCTACTGGGTAGTGCCAATATGGCCGACCGGTGGCTTCAAAGCCTTTCAATGGCCAATACATAGCATCAGCAATCCAGGGTTTATATACATCATTGGACACAACCCGTAAGTCTGAAGTAGGAACGAGTCACATTCATATTGTATTAAAGCCACACAGTCTCCCTCCCCTCATTTAATAGCTGATTAAAGGTCTTTGGTGATTGGACATCCATCATGTTTTCATTAAGAAAAGCAATAACAAACCTTTAGGGGAATATAGTATTGTGGCCTTCAATATGTTCCGACTGTATTATAGCAGCCCTGCAGTGACAGCCCAGTGTTTCTCCTTCTGCACTCTCTTTCCCTCCATCCCTCTCTCCCTTCTCTTTCTCCCTCTGCCCTTATCTCTCTCTCTTACTCTCTCGCTCCCTCATCTCTTTTCTCCTTCTCTCCCTCTCTCTGCACAGTTCTCATTCCCGTACAATACAGTCATTTCTCCATCTCATGGCTCTTAAGTGTATAGAGTCTGCCTGATGCACTTTACTTTGCAGGGTTTTTACCCAGTGAGATTTCAGAAGCCACATGGAAGCTGGGGCGAATACACCTCTCTCTCACCATGGAGACAGGGAATAGAATGCCTAAAATGTATGGCTTTTTAAAAATTGTACCTTTATTTAACAAGGCAAGTCAGTTAAGAACAAATTCTTGTTTACAATGACGGCCTAGGAACAGAATGACAGATTTCTACCTTGTCAGCTRAGGGACTCGAGCTAGCAACCTTTCGGTTACTGGCCCAATGCTCTAACCACTAGGCTACCTGCCAGCTTGTGGGACTCTGAGATGGGA
The DNA here is from genome assembly GCF_002910315.2 of Salvelinus sp. IW2-2015. Taxonomy (NCBI): domain Eukaryota; kingdom Metazoa; phylum Chordata; class Actinopteri; order Salmoniformes; family Salmonidae; genus Salvelinus; species Salvelinus sp. IW2-2015. The sequence continues at coordinate 11,009,459 of NC_036869.1, forward strand.
GATCAGAAAGATGCTTACAGGCTTCCTTCCCTTGAAGCAGGGCTACAGGTGTTCAAAACACCGCTCATATCTCTGCTTAGAGAGTCCCTCTACCCCCCAAAAAAACTCTATAGATGAGAAGTTCCGTATCTTGCTGCAGSGGTACAGGTGCACAAGACAAAATCATCCCTCTGTCTATTCATTGTTTAGTTTCTAGATATCATATTTATATTCCTACAGAGGCTCAGGCAACTACCGAGAGTGATGAATACATAGCAGGTAACAATTCTAACTTCCTATAATAAATGTTTGATATTATTAAATACAACCCTAGAGTAAGACTGTGAAGTCCAAGTATCCAGGTCAGCCTTGCCCTCAACACACACTCGAAGCCACAAAAAGCCATGAAAGCCCTCAGAACTCCTCAATTTGTCAGAAGCATTCCACAGGGATGCTGGTCCATGTTGACTCCAATGCTTAACACAGTTGTGTCAAGTTGGCTGGATGTCCTTTGGGTGGTGGACCATTCTTGATACACTTTTTTTTTTAAACAGCAGGGTTGCAGTTCTTGACACAAACCGGTGTGCCTGGCACCTACTACCATACCTCGTTCAAGGGCACTTAAATCTTTTGTCTTGCCCATTCATCCTCTGAATGGCACACATACACAATCTATGTCTRAATTGTCTCATCTTTAACCTAACTCCTCCCCTTCATCTATGCTGATTGAAGTGGATTTAAAAAGTGACATCAATAAGGGATCATGGCTTTCACCTGGATTCACCTGGTCAGTCTATGTCATGGAAATAGCAGGTGTTATTAATGTTCTGTACACTCAGTATACAGTACAGTGATGTATAGGAGGAGCTGAAGTGGGCTATAGTCTGAGCCTGAGATTCATGGATGAAGCCTGGGTTCGTATGTGATTTTAATGACTGTAGGTGTAGAGGAGAGGGTCCATTCTGATACCTGCCTCACTAGGCTCCTGCTGGTGCATTACAATGCCCTTTGGGGCAACTGTAGGATAATCACTATGCAGGGGCTTCCTTCCGGACAAACATAATAGTATCTTTTTTTGAGGATATGATGTGTGTACATCTCCTCCTCTCTCTGAGCTATACCTCCACACAGCCTCTCCATTTCCATCGCTCCTCCTCTCTCTGAGCTATACCTCCACACAGCCTCTCCATTTCCATCTCTCCTCCTCTCTCTGAGTTATACCTCCACACAGCCTCTCCATTTCCATCTCTCCTCCTCTCTCTGAGCTATACCTCCACACAGCCTCTCCATTTCCATATCTCCTCCTCTCTCTGAGCTATACCTCCACACAGCCTCTCCATTTCCATCTCTCCTCCTCTCTCTGAGCTATACCTCCACACANAATTGTCTCATCTTTAACCTAACTCCTCCCCTTCATCTATGCTGATTGAAGTGGATTTAAAAAGTGACATCAATAAGGGATCATGGCTTTCACCTGGATTCACCTGGTCAGTCTATGTCATGGAAATAGCAGGTGTTATTAATGTTCTGTACACTCAGTATACAGTACAGTGATGTATAGGAGGAGCTGAAGTGGGCTATAGTCTGAGCCTGAGATTCATGGATGAAGCCTGGGTTCGTATGTGATTTTAATGACTGTAGGTGTAGAGGAGAGGGTCCATTCTGATACCTGCCTCACTAGGCTCCTGCTGGTGCATTACAATGCCCTTTGGGGCAACTGTAGGATAATCACTATGCAGGGGCTTCCTTCCGGACAAACATAATAGTATCTTTTTTTGAGGATATGATGTGTGTACATCTCCTCCTCTCTCTGAGCTATACCTCCACACAGCCTCTCCATTTCCATCGCTCCTCCTCTCTCTGAGCTATACCTCCACACAGCCTCTCCATTTCCATCTCTCCTCCTCTCTCTGAGTTATACCTCCACACAGCCTCTCCATTTCCATCTCTCCTCCTCTCTCTGAGCTATACCTCCACACAGCCTCTCCATTTCCATCTTTCCACCCCTTTCCCTGAGCCAAACATCCACACAGTGCTCCATCTCCCTCTCTCTCTCTCTCTCTCTCGCTGTCTCTGTCTGTCTCTCTCTCTCTCTGTCCCTCTGAGGCTCCCCCTCACCTTCCATTGACTATTCTCCTGAGCTGTAGCTGGTATAAACACAGCCACCAATGGCCAAGTGCAGCGATCACTGTTAGACAGCAATGCCAGAGAGAGGGAGTACGTGTACGAGGGAGAGCTGTAGGACTTGTTAGACCTACGGTACACATTGTAATTACAGTCTTGCATCAGTGACCCAATCCCAGAGCTTCCCCTTAGGGAGGGACTGTTAGTTTCTCAGACTCCTCTCTGGATGATTCAACAATGTACCCCTGTCCTGTCCTCTCCCTCCATATCCATCTCTCCTTCCCTAAACACTGTCCTCCAGCCTTCCCCTGTGGTGGTGTTCTGGGAGGCCTGATGTCTCCACAATGTCTTCATTAACTGCATCAACAGCAATGTTAGCAGCCAGTGGACTTGATGCTGTTGGAACACAACAAGTGTTTGATGCCGTCAGAGAATGACCTGAAACTCCTGCTCTGTGGTAATCCTGAGAGACAGACCATAGCTCACCACTGGAGAGGAGACAACTTAATCTCTCCATGGATCTGATGAATAGCAACTCTGAAACCTCAGAGGGCAGCTAGGAGAGTTATTACTGTATAATAAAATAAGGATAATACTGTTCTGTGGTTGGAGGTTGTGATTGGATGCTTGTTGGGAGTTGCTGCTGTTACATGAACAGTGTAAGGATATTCAAAGATAAATACACAACGCAGAGGACTAAAGGTCAAGAGGGAATTAATGATCAATGGAAATAGTTGTTTTTCTGTAATGGGGAACTGAAGATTAATGGGTTAGGGACACGGGAGGAATTTCAGTCTAGGACTCATAGCTACATGTGGCAAGTTTTCATTGGTCCGAATTGTTTATACATTGAGCCTGAAACAGGATACTTGTTATTTGGCCGTCGGCCCAATTTCACTGCAAGAAATTCTAATTGGTCAACCACAGGCTAGGGTTGGGGTATAAACTACACCCTGTCTCTTTGTTCAGGGGAGAAAACATTGAGGACAGGGAACAATAAACATCTACTTCCCATCATAACAACTATGATTTGTTCTCTTTGAATAAATATAATTTTCTCCCCCTGATTTGCTTTGGGGTCTGTGTTATTGAAGAATAAGATCAACTGCTAACAACATTGAATAGTCTCTGTGGAGGAAGACAAATGCAAGATAAAATGGATAATTTTCTAACATCATCATGAATATTCAATGTCCATGTGGATCGATGCAGTAAGTAGAGCAACTATGTTCTGTTAAGAGACTAACTGTTGGAACTTTACCACAGACAACAGAAAATCCCTCTTGTTTCCTCAAGCTGTATCCCATCTTGAAAAACTCAGGTCAAATATTCACTTTCTCCTTGTTAGTGACTTTTCTGTGAACACTTGTTCTAAGATCAGAGTTAGACACTACAGGGGGCTAATGAACCGTTTTCCATTAACCTCGATCCTCCACTTCAAATCAGCCTCCTCTAGCTTCACGCTAAATGCTTTTTATGATTTCCCCCCTTTATCCTATTTTAAAACAATGTTTACCATGAACCCCCCTGTGTCTGCTAACTGCTAGCCCCTGCTAACTAGCACTCCTTAGCCATTGTGTGTGTCCCCTATTCCCTCTGGGCCATGGTCAAAAGTAGTGCACTATATAGGGAATAGGGTGCCATTTGAGACACATCCATTGTTGACAGCTCCCTCATCCCCCTGGGTCCACCGGCTCTCCTTTCTGGCCTGTAAGTGAATCTTCAGAGGAGTGCTACCCTCCTCCTCCTCGCTCTAGCAGCCTCCACTGTGAATGTGGCTGTAATTAACAAAATGCTGCTCGGCAGTCTAAGGCTAATTAACTAGCAGAGCTTTGTTGAGTTCCTTATCCATTCCACTAGGAGTTTATAATGAAACAAATGAATAAATGAAACTCGACAAAGAACAACAACAAAAACTCACAAASCAACAAAGAAGTTTGTCAAAGTTGTTCATTTGCTGTCATTGTCAGGTTGGCGGCTGCTTAGATGGCTAGGTAAGAGGTAACATATTATTAAAACAACAGAATAGAATTTAGACCCATTCTATGGAAATCCTGTAGCTTGATTTGTTTTCTCATATCATAGCTTTTCTTCTTTGTGGTTTAAAGGTGATTATATGCCCTCTTCATGTTGTCCATCATGACGCTGCTTTGGTGACGTCAGTAGGCTTCTGATACCTGACCTGACCCGTGACACACATCAATAATCAATCCATTAACACCTTTTCATCAATAATTAAACAAGACCAATCTAAGGTGTGTATCGGCAAAGCTATATATTATTAGTCCCCAAAACATGATTCAATCTTTATTTTGTCTCCTCGTGCTGAAAACGAAATTAMGAATGGATCATGCTAAAGCTATTTAAGGGGATATGAGGTGAATTATTTAAGAGGGAATGTATCTGCGTTATGCAGAACGTGCCACTGCTGGTTTTGGAAGGACCTCTGAGAACCAAGGACTTTGAAGATGGTTTGTTTATGATTATGTCTGGAGTCTATGAAATATGTTAACATATCATTCAGATATGTTAACATACATTTAGCTCAATCATCCACAGTGATAATGTTATCAGAGCAGACAAAACTCAAAATCTCAAGATGATTTTTATCTGAGTAATTTTCTACAAGTAATTACAGCAGACTTGGGCCTACACAAAGTGGACATTCAATGATAAAAACATAATTGGTTATTACTTAATGCGTTATTACAATATGTTATTGTCTATTTATTTCCCCTCTTTTAACCCCCAGTTCAGAATGGGAACAGTGCGTCCCAGATGGTATCCTATTACCTATATAACGTACTACTTTTGACCAGAGCCTGGTCAAAATTAGTGTAATATATCGGGAATAGTGTGCATTTTGTTACATAGCTTAAGATGACTTGAAGTTAAACGGTAGCAAGGAGAAGAGTCACCACTTATGAGCACTCAAGCAGTAGTGTTGTGTAGACTTCTTTGTGAGTTGATGGGGGAGAGTTGGTGTGTAGACGTCTGTTAGTACACAGCGTGACATCCTTCACAGACTGTGGAGGCAGGGGACTGGCGGGACTAACATAAACAGGTGGAGGCATGGTGTGCATGTTTGTCTCGGTCACAGTGGAGCGCAAGCACACACTGTGTCATCACAGCGCCCATGAATCGATTGACGCTTTGGCTCGACCATACAATATGCCACTCGGCCTGTCAATCCTTATTATCAATCCTCTTCTATCACACAGTCTCTCTGGCAGGAGACGTCACCGGGGCTGGACAGCCCAACGCCAGACATCTGACAGGTTAAAGACCCAATGCAGCAATTTTTATATCAATATCAAATCATGTCTGGGGAACAACTAAGTACTTTACTGCAATTGTTTTCCATTTAAATGGTCAAAAATAAGAAAATATAGCTTTTTAGCAAGAAACTTTTTCTCAAGCAGGAATTTTGCATAGAATGTCTGAGAGTGGTTTGAGTGGGGAGGGAGAGGGCACCTTAAAACTAACTGAGAGGTTTAGAACTCTCTTTGTTATTAGTTTATTTACCACCAAAACTCCACCCATYCAAAACCTTAGGTCCTGTGATTAGAAGGTCCTGTGAAGGTAAATATTTCAACAAGCGTCTATCAGGAAATAACACTGATATATTTTTTTCACACTTTTAAAGTGTTAGTTTCATCAACTGTTGTACAATATGAATGTCACGGCCGTCAAAAGAACTGGACCAAAGCGCAGCGTGGTGAGCGTACATTACTCTTTATTTTGGAATGACGCCAACAAAAAAAATAAACAATACAAAACGACCGTGAAGCTTAAGGGCTATAGTGCCACAAACAAAGATAACTTCCCACAAACACAAAAGGGAAAAAGGCTGCCTAAGTATGATTCCCAATCAGAGACAACGATAGACAGCTGTCCCTGATTGAGAACCATACCCGGCCAAAACAAAGAAATACAAAAACATAGAAAATAGAGAAAATAATATACCTGCCAGTCTGCAAGCGCGATATCAACCCAGAGCATATAGGACTGCTTTTTCTCTACCACATCACCGGATTCCTGACGCAAGCTCTGGACAATTAGCAAGAATCGGCTTTCTATTCCGCAACAAAGCCTCCTTCACTTTACGCCGCCAAACTTACCCTAGTAAAACTGACTATCCTACCGATCCTCACTTCGGCGATGTCATCTACAAAATAGCTTCAATACTCTACTCAGCAAACTGGATGCAGTTTATCACAGTGCCATTCGTTTGTTACTAAAGCACTTATACGACCCACCACTGCGGCCTGTATGCCCTAGTCGGTGGCCCTCGCTACATGTTCGTCGTCAGACCCACTGGCTCCAGGTCATCTACAAGGCTATGCTAGGTAAAGTGCCGCCTTATCTCAGTTCACTGGTCACGATGGCTACACCCACCCGCACACGCGCTCCAGCAGGTGTATCTCACTGATCATCCCTAAAGCCAAAACCTCTTTGGACGCCTTTCCTTCCAGTTCTCTGCTGCCTGCGACTGGAACGAATTGCAAAAATATCTGAAGTTGGAGACTTTTATCTCCCTCAACAACTTTAAAAATCTGCTATCGAGCAGCTAACCGTCGCTGCAGCTGTACATAGTCCATCTGTAAACTACCCACCCAATTTACCTACCTCACCCCCATACTGCTTTTATTTATTTACTTTTCTGCTCTTTTGCACACCAGTATCTCTTCTTGCACATGATCATCTGATGATTTATCACTCCAGTGTTAATCTGCTAAATTGTAATTATTCGATTTATCTATCATGCCTTTTGCACACATTGTATATAGATTCTCTTTTTTCTACCATGTTATTGACTTGTTTATTGTTTACTCCATGTGTAACTCTGTGTTGTCTGTTCACACTGCTATGCTTTATCTTGGCCAGGTCGCAGTTGCAAATGGAACTTTGTTCTCAACTAGCCTACCTGGTTAAATAAGGTGAAA